>NC_046373.1:16703728-16965087 GCF_011125445.2 Fundulus heteroclitus | reverse complement strand
GTGTGATCTCACCTTTCATTTTGATGTGAAACTCCCCAAGCAGATTTTCCAGTTCGCTCTCAAAAGCACTCATGTTCTAGATCAAATGAAAGACAAATGATCAAACAAGAGGACTCAGAGAACACAAGAAGGGGGTAATCAGGTTATCTCTTGAGTCAACACCAAACTGCAGAGGAAGGCTCCTCTGAGCCTTTATGGACGGGTAAGGACACGTGTGAGTTTTAGGGATTTAAAGGTCTCTCTGCAGAGGGTTTTTACAAATTGGAGTAAACAGTAGTCTCTGTAATATGCTGTAGACATTGCCAAGTGTGGGTAAACCTTAATACAGTCTAACTACCCTTAAATCGTTTACACTTTGCTACAAAAGGAGACAGACGGTCTTTTTTGCAGTGGTCTCGATAAGCAGTTATATGTTAATTCAGAGTCGTTCCAAGTTCTCTTTGGACTTTGACTGTTTTTTTTTTTAACTTACTTTGAGTCCAGTTGTTGTCATTTACCATAATAGCATAATGTTCAATACGTGCCTACAATTAAGACAGCAGTCATGTGGGGAAATGGAAGAAAGATAGAATGAATAATTGGAGCGACTGTTTCTCAGACAGGTTCTTGGTTCATTGATGTTTTGCCTATCGTGCGGTTCATTGAGTTTAGGAGACTTTTTTTATGCAGGAATGATTCATGTCATTCATAGGCAAGTCACTTTGCTTATCAAAAACATCTTATTTGTCAAATAGCTCAAGCTCGTTCAAACTAGATGGAGAGAATCTCTTTAACAAACATTTTTGAATCTTGTACTGGTCTTCAATTCGCTTTTGGTCTGACTGGGTCATCCTAATATATAGCTATGCTTTGATCTAATTTTAACTACTCCATTGTAGCTCTGACTGAACTCTTGGGGGTTGTTTACCTGCTGGACGATGAACCGCCACCCGAGTCTCAACTATGTTGCAGCCTTTATAGCTTTTCTTTGAGCATTTCCCTGTACGTATTTAGCTCCATCCAACTTCCCTTCAACTCTGACCAGCTTCCCAGTCCCTACTGAATCCCCCCACACAGCATGATACTCTGTCTCAGGGATGGTTTGTCCAGGGTGATGCTCAGTTTTAGTTTAACACCGCACAAAGCGTAACATTTTGGCCACATCTATCCAGAGGTCCTTTTACCTAATTTTGGCATCTCCCCTACATGGCTTACCTCACATGGCAAGTGTGTCTATTGATGGCTTTCTTTCAACAATAGTGTTCTTCTTGCCCCTCTTTCATAATGGCCAGATTTGTGCAGTACATAATTAATATATGTCCAATCAATAGATCAGTGTGTTCCTTGGTTCAAAATGCAGTTTCTTCTCTAACAAACCTCTGATGTCTTTACATTATATTACACACAAATGATTTGTAATTACTAAGTAGACTTCTTCTGAAAGTATTTAATTGTAATACATTTTATTTAGAGGTATCAGAGAAATGGGGGCTGACTAAATAAATATATATATATACGCCAAACTTTTCTGATTTTTATTTGAAAAGAATGTTGAAAACATTAAAAAATGTGTATTTCCACTTCAAAATTGCGCACTGCTTTTTGTCGGTCTGTTATCAAAGGGGTGTTGAGGTCCTCAAAATGTCTTTGTGAAATAAAGCATGATACAAATTTGGCCCAGCAACAAGCGCAGATGATGCAGATGAGACAAGATACAGACGAACTGAAATCTTCCAAAAATGGAAAAAAGTTAACTTTAAATATTTGTACGACCCAGTTTTACAGTGTATTATGCTACAAACAAAGCAATCAGATCACCATTTGGTCCCTTTAGACATTAACAATGTATATCATTTAACAGGTACAATGAAGAAGAAAACAAATCACAGTGAAATTATAATTTTTTTTATTTGATATTTCAATGTCTGTTATATTATTTTACTTTTTTTGTCTTCCACAGGTTGTTTTCGTTAGATAACTCTGGCAAATGTGACAAAAACCTTTGGTCCGTCCCATTAAAACCCTTTAAACCCTTTGGCTGTAATGTTAAAAAAAACAACAACAACACAGTAAGAGCCAGATAAAACGAGAGTACCTCAGTGTACTCCTTGTACCGGCGGTTGACCTCTGAGATGCTCTCTTTGGTGGCTTTGGTGGAGGGAGAGGAGGAGAAGGCTTGCTTCATCCTGATGGCGCCGTCCCTCAGGCGGCTCTGGATGCAGAAAGCTTCATACAGCTCATCCACCTGAACACAGAAACAATGTCGGTGTTTAAGGAAAACGGAAAACTGGGAGAAATGTAACAGGAGAAAACAGATTTTTGATTTCAAACTGTTGATATTACAAAAAGGGAAATAAAAGATAGGGAGGGAAATTATAGATTTATACATGAAGATAAATCCCATAAGTGCTGGGACAAACCATCCAGAAGAATCTTGAAGCAAACAGATGTGTAACAGCAGGCTTTGCAGCAGTAACCTGAATTTATCCTCCACAGAAAAAAAAAAGGAACAGCTCCATCTAAATCCGGCTATCTCACTATGAGGTAAAACAGCAACATTTAAAAAGAGATCAGATCCAGATTAAACTTGACAGCAGTTTCACTGTGATCTAAACATCAATTTTCTTCTTTACATCACTATCTGTCAAGGTCTTTAAATTAAATTTCTTCCATCTACATTTTCTAAAATTACCAGTAAATTCACAGGAATCTACACGTGGGGAACTCTAAAGATTATATTTTCCCACAACAACACAAAGAGTATTTTAATGCAAGGGTGAAATGTCAAAATTTAGCTAAGTACAGAACAGAAGCAAGATTATCCGATTATCTCCGTCAAACCAAGCTAAAAATATAAAAACAAGGTATTTGAAGGCTGAAGTAGTGCCAAGTAACCCATTTCTGAATGCATAATTGACCTGGACTCCAGAGTTCTGGGTTTTGACCTTCCTAAAGTCACAAATGATCAAAGTGACAGCCAGGCAAAACTAAACACCTCCTGTGAAGCTCATCAAAGGCAGATGCAGAATCCTGACTGGTGCCAGCACTGAAATATTGATGCTGAGTGCTCTTTATGGCGCTCATTAGGGAAACACAGGAGAGAGCGGGCCAGTCTGGCTCCTGTTGTCCTAATAGCTGCAGTTTATTTGTGACTCTTTCTGCCAAAACCGAAACAGTACATGGAGAGATTTTTAAGGTGGTGTTGCAATTTGGGTTCATGCTCGCGAGTTTCTCTTTGAGGCGTTTGAAAATCAAGTCAGATGGTATTAGATTTAAATCCTATACCCAGTAGGATCCCACGAGCTCCACCTCAAAACCGAGCAGCCCTCAGCAACCCACCGACCCACTCCTGAGTGGGGCCCAGCCCGCCTGTCTGTCTGTCTGTCTGTCTGTCTGTCTGTCTGTCTGTCTGTCTGTCTGTGGTATGTGGTGTATGTGACTTCGCCGCAGCAGCTGAATGGAGCCAGCCGCAGTTCAGCATCAAACCAAACTGAGTTCAGTTATCATAAAAGAGAGTCAGAGTCACCGGCTGAGACTGGGATTACTCTTGAACGTCTGTGCTTAACATACCACGCAACAGACCGTCATATTCAATAAATAAGATTATTGAAAAGTTCATTTATTTCAGTAATATAATTCTCTAAGGAAAGCACATTATATTGATTAACACAGACTAATGATGTTTTAAAACCTTTATTTCTAATACATAATTATGATCCCTCCCTCCCCACCAACAGCTATTAAAGACACAGCGTTTAAGATCAAGAATATTCCATCTGACCAATAAAAAAAGCAAAAATATTCATGTAGAAATTGGGACTTAAAAGTATGTTTAATACCATCTTTACGTTTTTTTCTTTCCAACAGGTACTTTTAATCTGACAATCCTTTTCAGAAATGAAAAGGATTGAAATGTAATTTATTGAATATCACTATTTTTCATGCTACAGTTTGCAGATCCAAAGGGACCATGTATTAGCTGAATCCTTCTTCAGGCCATTAAACTGTTACATTTATACCTTTTGATTACAAATTTATGGCATAAAATTCTCATTGTGGACATGCTTAAATGGGGAAGGATGCAGGGACGGTGGGGCAGGTGAAAAATCAAATCAACAGATGGGCAAATGGATGGATGACTAAATAGAGTGATGGCTGTATGGAGAAATGGATGGATGGGATGGACAGACAAAAAAACTGATGGATGGAAAAACGAATTTTCATACAAATATTTATTTTCCCCTCTTGTAAAATTTTTAAATCCCACACCAAGAAATGCTGAAATGAAATATCAAACTTTTCCAGCCTGTTGTAGGAACCCTTCATACACGAGGTAACAATAACGAGTTAATGATTTAGAGAAAAATGATGCTGCTGTTTGAAAAGACCGAGCCCTAACCAACTGGAGCTGATGAACAGCAATTATCATATCATTGTCGGATAATGAAGCTAATTTTCGTCCCCAATTAGAGCGACCGCTTGCTGCCTTCGAGGACGTTTGCTTGTGAAGGTCAGCCAAGCCTTTCTCCAAAGGCTGTCCATCAGCATATTGCTGTGCCTTGGGCCCATTGCCCCCCAGAGAAAGAAGAAACATGAAAGGCAGAATACAAACAAAGAAAAGAGAGAGAGAGCTTTCGACACAGACAGATGGCAAAAAAAATCTAACATGTCTCGGTTCTAGACCCTTCTGACTTTCGGACAGATTCTCCTCTGGAAAGATGACCAACACAGGCAACACGGGACCAGATTTTTTTTCCTGACGATGCATTCATGGTCTCATCAGTCTTCCAAGGTTTTTGCATTAACAGAAAACCTTAGGATTGATTACACTAACTAGAAATGCTGGCTAAGGTTTAGGTGATTCATTAAAGTGAAGCAGTTAAAAAAAAAAAGAGCCAAGATCTAATCTTCAGAACAATTTTAGAAATGCAGTACCTTGGATGAGTAGTTATCTTGAACATTTTCACATTTCCTTACATTAAAACAACAGATCTTAATGTATTTTATGTGATTGACCAACTAAGTAGTAAATAATTATAGTAGTAAATAATTAAAAAAGAAGCAGAGTTTCTAAAAGGTGCGTAATACATTTGTTTTTAGCCCCCTTACTCCGACACCCCTAAATAAAACCCAGTGCAACAAACTGTCAGAGTCCAAAAAACTAATCTTATTAAAAGTACAGCTGTACTGAGGTTTGTTAAAGAACGGCAGACAGATCAGGGGTACAACAAGCAAATCCTTGTCGAAACAAAGTCACAACAACTCCTGGTTGCAGTTTGCCACAAGCAATGTTAGGGAAACAGCAGACATGTGGCATAAGAAGCTCTAGTCAAATAAGGGAACCATTTAGCTGTATGGGCTTTATGGGCAAGCAAAGCACTATTTATGGTCAATCATCAACACTGCACATCATCCTGAATATACGATACCCATAGTAACACAGTGTGGGCACAACCAAGCTGTTGGGACGCTTTATTTAGCTGGGACAAGGAAGCTGTGCAGGGTTCTGATCAGCTAAATACATAAAGAAAACCTTTTACAGGCTGAAAACGACTCGAGGCAGGGGTAACGGTATACCTTCAAGTAGGGGTACTACACTAAATACAAAACCAGAGCTACAATGAAATGGCCTAGACCAGTGGTGTCCAACCTTTTTGTTAAGTGTGCCAAAATCTTTAAGCGTAAAGTAGCTGTGGGCCAAAAGAAAACTTTTTTACTTGTTAGTAATAAACTAAGCATTCACTATGTAGATCCAAAGTTGGCTGAATGTTTGCCTCTTTGAAATAAAGACGTCAGATTTGCTAAATTCTTTTGTGCTCAGCTGAAAACAATAAAATACAAATGTGGTCTATTTTCAGAAATAACTAACTAACTGGGTAAATGTGGTTGCATCTGCAATAAAATTAAAGAGAATGCAAAAAATCTGATTATTAAGACATAAATACTTTGTTTTGTACCTAATATTTTATGTTGTAAGAAGATTTTGCAATTCAAAATAAAAAGTCTCCATCTGCATCAACCATCTGTGTTGGTGGGAAATTTGTATCGTTCTTTAATCTCCGCCAGGAGCCAGACAACATCGGTCCATGAGCTGCTAATGGCCATTTGGTCACATTTTGGACAACCCTGGTTTAGGACCTAAGCATATTTTTGTGTTTAAATGGCCAGACTTAAATCTAATTGAGAATCTGTGGCAAGACTTTGAAAGACTTGGAAATTAATGTTCACAGATCATCTCCATACAAGCGAAAACGATTGGGTAATATAAATCCATTTACGAAGCCCTTTAGTTAAACTGCGATGTGCTCACATAAAAGGCCATTTCTATCAAAATACAATGCCATCTGTTTTGGCAAAGATCCAAAAAAATGCCTGCTAAGCATCTGGCGAGTGGTTATTAAGATATATTAAATCTAAATACATGCTAAAATCAGTCCTCGTAGGAATTGTGTTAATTACAGCTCAGAGTGCTGGGGGAAAAAACAAAAACAAATAGCTTCAAGAACAAGTTAGCAGTTTTGGGAAAATCTTTACTAGGAAACCAGCTTTAGCCTTTGAGACTGGGAAATATTTGTGAAATAGTGTTTACATGCTGTATACTTATTAAACTTACCAGGGATCTATTAAATATCTAAATACGTGCTGTGAAACTTTAACAGAATTTTTTTAGGATTTGGTTAAAAATCGTCTTAAGATGTGGACATCATCATGAATGGTTGCATAACAGCGCACATGCACACCCACCCACATTTCATGCCCGGAGCAAGTGATTACAAGCAGATAAAAAAAACAAAAGGCAGGCCCCACCAACCAGCATCAAACACCCGAGCCCTCTCAGGGGAACTGTGGGTGTGTGTTTACGGCAAGATTAGCCATCAAGGGGAGAGAGGGGGGGAAGCAGAGAATAGCCTTTATCAAAAATAATCACATGCAAAGTATTCTCACTCATCCTGGGCTGAACGTGGCAAGTGGTAAACACACCCTCTCTCAGAGGAGGAGAAGGGTGCATGGCAGCTGCTCTGCTCACCTTCAGTCTGTGTCAATCATCTTTTTAATGATGCCCCGTTGACGCTGGTCCACACACACACAAACATAAACAGTGGGTATAGACTTTGTCCCGTGCAGGACATCATAGAAGTTGTGTTGTGCCACCTGCCTCCTCCATCCGAGCCAATTACACAGCACAGACATCTGCAGGCTGAGCAGGACAAAAGCGGGGGCTGATGGGCGTCGCAAACTAACAACCAGGTGAGGGACGATTGTTCATCGGCAGCTAACGGCAGCTGTCCGGCACAAAGAGAGACGGCTGAGTCCGAGCTTAAAACACGTCCGCGTTTACCTGAGCTCACAGGTGCTGCAACGTTAAACAGATGTCTTAGAAAAACAGCAGCTCAGATAAACAAGAAAAAAAAATGGAGCTGGTTTTATTGATACAATTATCCATAAACAAAATGTAAAGCATTATATTACATCTAATGCCATCTCTAAAATTGCAACTTTGACGCTGCTATTCTTATGTCAGTAGTAGTCATCACTTTCTGTAAGTATAAAAAGGAAAGAAAAGGTTACTGATGTCTGCTAAAAAAAAAAAATGGCACAATTTCCATGACCAACTGAAGCACTTTCTTTCAGATAATATTATGAAATTTAACTCAACCTTTCAATAACATAGTAAGTTGCAGTACTACTGCTGGTTATGTAGAATGTTGAATGATTAAATATTAAGCAGCAGTGTGCAGCTTTGTCAATTTAATCAAATTTAGAAATAAATTATCTACACTGGTTTACTTATTTATTCTGCATTATGCTGTAAAAAGTATAAGCACTATTCACAATATCTAAAGGTGTTCCCCACCGACCTATTTTAGACCTCATTTTATTCTAGACATAATTAAATAAATTGGAACAAGGGCTTGGTACAACCAAACTACATGTATATGCTGATGACAGTCTTTTATACATTTTGGTGTAAAGGGTACTTTACCACAACAGTTAGCCTATAAACTACACTATAATTTAATCTAATGATATTTTGTGAAATCAGCAATTAATTTATTGACGATCCAATTGAAGTAAAAGACAAAGCATGGAGAAGGTTAAAGAAAGTTTACTATCACCACATGACAAATTTACTGTCACAATATACAGTATATCTCAGTAATAATAAAGAAACCAAATAATTGATCATTGTGCAGTGGCACCCTCCAAAAATCAGCTTTATAGGAAGCCTTACAAGTCACTGCAGTAATTTTAGCTAAAACTGAAATTTGTCCTGAGCTCAAAAATAACAATTTATTACTTTTAATTGTCTATTTATTTTGGTCCATTGTTATAGGTTGGTATATGCATAGAAACGAAAACCACTTCATATAAACACTTGTAAATCTGTGTTTTTTGCCGTTCATGCTGATGATTTGTTAAAGAAGCTTAGACTTAAAATTTACTTTCAATTCCATTTGGAAAAACTAAAGTATTTTCCCTGTGCAGACACAAAGAGGTTTAATAAAAGCTCCTTTCTCTCCATGTTGGTCTAGAGTTACATTACGGTATTCAAATGGATGCTCCTTACTCTGTACTTAAAATTGTGAACTATGCATATCTGTGTTGTAATAAATACAGCATTTCTTATTTACTGCTGCACCTTATAAATGGTATATGAAATGAACCAAAATAGTGTTGGTTTATAGCAATATAAACCACCCAAACTGATTTTTTACACTACAAATCTCATTCAAGAAGTCGTACTCACTAACACCTCCAACATTCATACAAAGGAACACAGACTAGGATAAAACTCACAACTTTTCGATCACAAGACGCTCCTTGTTCCAGAATAACACCCCCAAAAAAAGGATATATTTAAATTGAGACAGAAACAATGCACATGTTGCTGTTCATTACAAAAAAAACCCCAACTAATTAATGTCCCTACTTAACTGTAGTGCCTTCATTCTAGCAGCTATGCTACCAGGTCTGGAATGAAAATGTTAATTTGTATTCAGAATAAAAAAGTAAATTAAGACAACTAAACCTGCCATTTTCTTTCATGCATCAAATCAGTGGATAAAGCTTTACAATACCACCAGTCTTCATATAAAGAAGGGTCTTTTTAAAACTTCTCTGAACAAAAAATTTAATTGCTTTATTAAAAACGGGAAAATATCAGGCAAAAATCCATGTTTTTAGCCTTTAAATAAGATTTGCTGTGTACTTGGAGTCTTTAGAAGAGCAGGCATTTTAGCATAATCTGTCTAGGAGCTGTGTAGATATATTTACATCCTATTTGGGTCATGTTTTTCTAGTTGTATGAACAATAATGTCACGGTATTTGCTGTGGAGCTGCTAAACAAGGTCAGGCACTTTCAGCTTACCAATTTCATGAATCCCCCCTTTTTATGTATTTCACCACAATTTTATAGTTCAAGCTCAAGGATGCTGAGGCTACAAGTTGCCGAGTGAAAATGTTTGGTTATTGGGGGTATGAACACAGCACGCTACAGAAATGGCCGAATGTAGTGGAGTGTAATGCTCTTAGACCTGGAGGGAGTGAGGGGTGTGAAGTGCCTAATTTTCATTTAAAGAAACAGCACCAAAACAAGTTGCTCTTAAAACAGGGGCAAAAGCCAAGGTGTGGGGTAACAATAACGAGAATTTCAAACCAAGGCATTGCAGTTCCACTTTATAAAAGACCAAAACTGAATTATTTTAATGTGAAAAGGAAGGCATTAAAAAGCACAATATGTTCCCTTTAAGATTATAGTAGCAGTGAATTGTACAGGATTTTGCTCTACATATATTTTTTAAATTAACCTTGGTATTATTTTTTAATTCTTTTTTTGTTTTAATATTACTGGTCATGCTTTAATTTAAAACAGTTTTTACACCCGGTATGATCAGGACCCCCTGGAAAAAGGAGTTGCTCCTTCTAAGTGGGACCTCCCTAACTTAATAAAAACTTTGTATTCCATCATTTTTAATAGTGTTTTCTACCCCAGAGAATAGGGGCAGATTTTACATGGTAAAATTTCAAATAGAACAAAACTTGTCCTTTAGAAACAGTCGAGACAGAGTCAGTAATGAGACTGCGGAAAAGATCAGTGAACATGATGCTAATATTATGTCTGCAAGCAAAAAAAGAAAAACACAGTGGGAGCTAAATTTAACTAGACAGAGCGAGACTCAGGCTTTTTACCTGCCAGACGAGATAAATCAGACAGCTCTTTGCTTTTCTAAATATTTACCGCTACATTTAAATCTATTTCTGTTCCGAGTATGCAAGAACAGAGAGGTGCCAAAATAAAGCTGGATCTCAAGTTGAAACCCTGAGACTTTGGTTGCTTAACAGCATCCTCTGACATCTTTATAAGACAGAGCAGGCATCGACTGCATTTTGTTTGTTACCGGCGTCAAAGAGGGGCTTAAAAATTATTTTATGAATTTTGAGACATCGCCTAGTATAACTTGACTTATACATTTTAGTTTTAGCCAACTCACACTTAACCAATATTTATGGTTCCATCCTATGCTCAAACTTTTGAATCACAAATCACTCTGGTTGTTTCTGGACAAAACAAAAGTTTTTATTGTCCGAAATCTTATGTGCGACTCCTAAGGGTTAACAACTCAGGTAGATGGCTTCCTTGAATTCCCGATTTGACTTGAAAGGCTGTCTTCAAGTAACCATAGTTACCTTTGGATCCTGCACAGTTGTTTTGGCGTGTGTGCTCTGATAACCTGCTGTCAGGTCTGATTTGATGCCCAGCAAGCCATACTGGACTACAAAAGAGGGTGTGGAAGAAAAGGCAAAGAGTCTTGAAAGCTTGTCAGGTCTAGAAAAAAAACGTTAGGGATTATGGTCCCCAACTGGGAGCCTATGAGAAGACTACAAAAGAAGGTATTAAGAAAAAAAAATCTAATTCTTTTTTTCTGCCAGAACCATTAAAACAGTAGGAAACTTCACATTATTATCAAAACAAGAAGAAAAAAAGATAGATAAATAAATCCCATAGTAAAAATCCAGAAGTGTTGCGGTTTTTAGTCCAATTTAAACAACAATAAGAAAAATAATAAAAAATTTAAAGGGAACAAACATCACTAGATGAAATTACAACTTTAAAAAATATATGTGAGGTGACACTTTTCTGTGTCAAATGCATATTTCACATCCTAAATCAAGGCTGCAAGAACAGGAATAACAAATTTTACTGAGGCTGAAATCTGAACAAGAGGGTTGGCAGAAAATGAAGGGACAATATAAAATAAAGTTTATTTGATGGCTAAATACAAAATTAAAGAACTTCAATCAAATCAAATATATCCTACATGTGATCAAATTAGTAATTAAACTGGATACATTATGTGAGCTAAATAGTCATAATTTGGGGAGACTAAATGGTAGTCTGCAATTTTTCTTGAAGTATCCCCAAGTCCCCAAGTTTTTGAATAACTGCGCATGCGCAAGACCATCTAACCCGCTCTTCCTCTCCCCAGGGGGATCACGTGAAAGAAATCCCCCGAATCCTCTCTACTCTTATTTCTTTCGATGAGGCCTTTTTCTTCTTCTTCTCATAAACTTGTATGCGGTTTGCTTAACGTGACTCTCAGCCATGTTCAAAGTATACAGTGAGAGCAGCGGAGCTACAATGAACGGCTAAGACCGAAGCTAACCACTAAGCTAACCGGATACATACACATTAGAAATGCGCGTGCGCAGCTAGCTAGCGGATGATAGCAAGGTAAGATCACGTACACTGCCGTTACGTGAGCACGTCAAAAAGTATTAAAAATCAGGTTTAGTTTTTGGGGATAACAGAATATCATGTAGACATTTCCGTCAACATGATTTCAACAGAAGAACAAGCAGGAAAAACGATTATATGAATGACTACAATCATAGTTGCTAAAACAGGCACACAGAGTCCTTAAAAGTAACAGAATCATACTCAGACGTTACAAAACATCCTTACCTTGCTGATGTGAAACTCGAGGCGTCTCATGTACCTCTCAATGCTTTTGATTTGCTGCGAAAAACACAGACGGCCAATGTCACTGGTGCTCAAAACAAAACGACAGCACATGGTATATAGATGTGAAAATGGTGATTCACATATACGAATCAGCCATAACGTTATGACCACTAACAGGAGAAAGAGAGAGCAGGAAGAAAAGCTGGCTACCGGTTATTTCTAGTGTGTAGAGTGGGTATTAGGAAGCACTGAACATGTCTTTCAGTGTAGGGCATTAGAAAAGAAAACTGGCGAGTAAATTAGGCTGGCTAGACAGCTGGTTCAAACCATCTGTAAAACTGCAGCTAATGAGTCATAAGGAACTGAGTCACTTGAGTCTCCTTAGAGTCACCCTCTGATTAAAGAACTAAAGATATCTTTGATCACCAAAGCAAAACTGTCCAGTTTCGATCACCGGCTCACCCTCAACTGTATCCCCTAAACTCAATATCCTTCGGTAGCAGCGGCCTCAATAGTCCTGATTATTGGAGGACGACAAGTCTGAAGTTCTAAATTGGTCTCAAATTATGGTAGGGCCCAATCAAACAGTGGTGGTAAGTGTTTGTCAAGTGGTCATAATCATTTGAATGACTGGTCTAAAAACATGAAACAACAAACAAATTCTAGGACATTTGTGCAATAAAAACACAATATTTTAACTAAACTCAAGTTTAATATATATATATATATATATATATAGTATATATATATATATATATATATATATATATATATATATATATATATATATATATATATATATATATATATATATATATATATATATATATAAAAATCAAACATATTAATATTGCATTTCTCTGCTCAGTTTCTTTCTTTTTCTTAAACACAATCATGTTGTCATTTTAGTATTTCCTTCATATTTTGGGTCTTTGTTCCCCATTTGCTCCACATCTTTACTGTCTAACAACCTACACCGATTACCGTGCTCCATTCTTCATAAAATAATTCACCCAACACACCTCCTCTCCTTTTTAGTTTAACGTCAGCTCTGTTGGCTTACCTTGTCAAGATCATACAGCACTCCCTGGAGAACAACAGAGTTAAGAAAAGAAGCACGTCAAACAATGCTTTTAAAGGAGCAAAGTCATAAAAAAGACATTTTTATATATAATTCAAACCTAATATTTGTATGCATGATGTTAAAATGTTTTCCTATGTCTCACCAGGCGAGAGTTCCTCTTCATGTCTTTCATTAGCGATGTAAGTTTATCCAGCTCTGTTTGATGAACTTCAAGATATTCACTAAGCAGCAGATGAAGAAATTTTGTAAAAAATCTTCACTGATCAAAAGGAAATAACTGAAGAAACTTAATGAAATAGTTACCAGGAATCCAAACATTTCCACATAAACATTTATGTCATCAGTCGCATGTTCCCAGGTGGGATTGTTAAGACTCTACAAAGACTGAATGAACAGGAGAGCATGAGTTACTCACTCCAAGCCTTGTTTGAGTGCCGTGTAAACCTCCTCCAGTCTTTTGGGCTGTGGCTCTCTGGAGCTGCTGCCGGCCTTGTGGCCCGACAGGTGGGGCTTCTTGGGCTTGGACTGAGGCTTCTTCGGGACCGCGGAGTTGCCCATGAAAGAGTTACACCTGCACACACAATGACGTGAACATGGATTTTATATTCTGCCATGAAATTGACTTTAAATGAGGATAAGCTCAAAACTGATGTATAGCTGGGCAATCAGCTGGCCAAAGCGTGAATACAGTGCTGTGAAAAGCCTAGACTCCAGGGAGGACCCAGAACTCGATGGAGGGACTTTATATCACATCTGGCCTGGGAACACCTCGGGGTGCCCTAAAAGGAGCTGGATGATGTTGATGGGAAGAAGGATGTCTGGGTTTCTCTCCTGGAACTGTTGCCCCCACAACCCAGGCTCACATAAGCATAAGACAATGATGGATGAACGGTCATGCCATAGTATCCGAGTCAATTCCGGACTTTGACTAGACATTTTGTTTGACCGTGTTAGAGATGGACTTTCAGGAATGCTTCAGATGATGGTCTAGTGAGCTTCAGGCCACAACCTGATTGACGGACAATTCTCTGCTAGACTTCCATTCAAAACCTTTAGTTCAAAATTGCTTTTATCACTTGAGAAATATCTCTAAATTGGGGGCAATAATTTCCATATCGGACCGGGAGATGATTATTCATGCCTTTATTTCCTCTCCTTTAGATTATTGTCACTCTCTTTATTTGTTTTAACAAACCAGCAGTCTGTCGTCTCCAGTTGGTCCAGAACGCTGCAGCGAGGCTTTTAACAGGAACAAACAGAAGGGTTCACATCACACCGGTTTTATCCTCTTTACATTGGGTACCCGTCAAATTTAGAACAGATCTTAAAATTTTAGTTTTGAATTTTACAGCTTTTAATGGACAGGACCCCTAATAGATCTCAGACCTTTTAATCCCTTACTCTTCTGGCTGTACTATCCGGTCCTCGGGTCAAAATCAAAATCAAAAGGGTAAAAAAAAAGGTCCCCAAGACCTGGTTTGAAACTCTAGGGGACCTGTCCTCCCAAGCTGTAGCCCCCAGACTATAGAACGCCCCGCCCCTGTCTCTCTGTGTGGCCGACTCTGTTGAATCCTTTAAAAATCAGCTGAAGACACTTTTACTTAGACAAGCATTTACTTAAACATATGTTTTTTATGTTATCCTTGTAAGCTGTTCTTGTGATATTTCTTGGTATTTATTACACTCTGTAAAGCATTTTGTGATTTTTACACTGCAAAAATGGAACAAAAAGTAAGTGAAATTTTCTTGAAATCAGTGTATTTTTCCTCGATTGGAGCAGGTAAATAAGACTATTTGCCGATGCAATAAGATTTTTGCACAAAAATAGGAACAATTCATCTCCATCTTATTACCCCTAAAATAAGTATCTTATTTTAGGGGTAATAATACTTATTCCATTGACAAATAGTCTTATTTAGCTCCTCAAATCAAGGAAAAATACATTAATTTCAAGAATTTTTTACTTACTTTTAGTTCCCTTTTTGCAGTGTACCTGTGAAAGATGCTATATAAATAAAGTTTACTTACTTACTTATTTTTCCTAAGAAATCCAGGCTGAGAAGCATCACACTGCCATGATTGCCTATTGGTGTGATGTTTTATTTCTGACATGCTGTGCTAGACTTAGACCAGATGTAAGGGACACGCCATCTAAAACCTTTTTCCTTTAGGCACATCAGTCCACAGAATATTTCTTGGAAAGTCATTGGAAGCATTAAGATGCCTTTTATTTTTTTGCAAATATGAGACAAGCCTTTATGTTTTTTTTTCTCTTTTTTTTTTTTTTTTGGTCAACAGTACCTTGGTGCTGAAACTTTCCCATGTTATTTTTGAATAGTCAATAATTCTGAACTTAACTCAGGCAAGTGATGCCTATAGTCCTCTTTGATATCCTGGATGAGCTGGTGATGCAATCTTGCAGCAAGTTTGGCAGGTTGGTCTCCTCTAAGGCGGATTCCCCAGTGTTTCGTGTATTCTCCATTTGCAGATAACAGGTCTCAATGTGTTTAATTGGAGTGGCGAAACCTTAGAAAAGGCTTTGTAAGATAATCAAGACTTAGACATGTCGATCGTTATTTTCAATGGCTTGCACAGCGTCGGGGCGGTTTAGTGCTGCGTCAAGAAAAGAGCAAGAGCACAGTGATAAATACACGGGCGGCCAATAGAAAGTGGGCCATCTGGCCATCAGCTGGAAAGACCGGGAGGCCAAAATGGAGGGGAAGCTAAAAGGCGCCATGACATCCCTGTACAAACCATTTGATGTAGTTGATATTGCTGCATATGTGAATTCTACAAAGAATTTAATTTAAAAAAATTACGTCAGCTTGTTGTTTAGTCAGGCAAAATCCCTCCTCAGTAAATAGGTTGGGTGTGGTAACGATATGCAGCTCTTCCAAGTTGACTTCACTCTGATTGGCTACTACCACATTCGGAAAACCAGTCAAACGCCCCCCAACACACACACACCTTCCCCCATCCATCTAACGCCTCTCCTCTCGGTGCAACACTCCATTGCAAATCCATTATTATGGTTTTATGGCTGGTTGAAGTGTTTGTGTTGCAGGATGTCGGACAAGCGAGGCCAAGCTGACCAAAGGCTTTATCCTGGCGACACGATTCAACACAGTGGAACCGAAATAAATAGCCACATAGACCGTGCCGCGGTCCAAGCTGCATATTCCGGCGACACAGGAATATCAGCTGTGATTCAGTTCTTTACCACGGTGACTGCTTGCTCTCCTCCAGTCTCTGTGAAGGAGAGCTGGCGGTGACTGCGGAGGACCGCGGTGGAGAGCGAACTCTCACTGCGGCAGAGCTCGCTCTCCCAGGCAGCGAGCTCTTCGGACTTTTCAGTTACAAACACAACTTCCTTACATTTGACAGCATTTAGAAATGAAGTAAACTTACGGGGAATGACAGTGTTGTGGTCGCCACCTTCTGTGTTGGTACAGAAAGTTTTTTTTATCCTTCTTTGAAAACAACGACTTGGGGCGTGCTCCGAAGGTGCAGGAGTAGTGCACACGACCCATATACGGAGCCCTTAGTCCTCGATTCGGCTGACCCGTGTTCGATTCCGGCCTCAGGTCCTTTGCTACACGTCTTCCCCCCTCTCTCAAACCCCCTTTCCTGTCTGTCTACTATATGAAAAAGGAGACACTAGTGCCGTAAAAACCCAGAAAAAAAAAAAAACCAAGACTTGAATTCCCCCACAGGAAACTATCTTCAGTAACGTCCCCACAGACGAACTTCAGCCACTCTTCCGTGATTCTCTCGTCTTTTGGGAGTGAGTGGAACCTTCATGCATTTTTGATCGGACATAGCAGCTCCCCTTTTTAGTAACCGCTGTGAAGTTAGTTTGAGGTTAAATATGGGATATTCGTGCTCCGCGCCTTCAGTGGTGACTGCCTCTTGTTTGAGCCGATACAGAGAGGCTGATCTGGGGCTGCCGTCTGCTTGCTGCTCCGCCTTCCTCCTCTCAAGTGAGAAGGTGCATCAGCTGGGAGGAGGAGGGGAGGGGGGAAGGGGAGGGAGATGGCTGTTAGCTTTATGGTGTGCTCTGATTGGAGAATATGGATTAAGTAGAAAGACAACCCGTTTTCTGATCTGACCATTTTGGAGCAAAGCAACAAAGCTGACCACCCCTGAGCAGGTCCTTTGGTATTCAATTTACACAGAGTTCTGTGCACCCAGAGCCTCTTCTTCCTTGATGCCCTTTTTCTTCCAACTAGCAGGGCTAGTTCTAGCACTTTGCTGCTGACACCAACAAATGACTAGACCCGCCAATCCAGCCAGTGCAGCAAATCGTGTCCTGTCTGAGAAGGCCATTAGTCTCACATTACCAAAACCTAACTTTGCATTTAAAGGCTCAGTAGAGCCAATCAAATAGCATGTAGACCCCAAGATGCCTCCCTGCTCCCAAGATGCCTCTCTTTGCTGTAATTCTCCAGCAAAGAGCGTTGCTGATTAAATGAATTAACCACCTCCTCTCTTTGCACCATGGCAGAATAACCCTCATCCACAATCAAAGCTCCAGTTGTAAATTTTTATTTATTGTTCAGACTGTAGATATAGGCATGTTTCAGCAAGTAGCTATTTTCTTGTAGCCATCTCCTGACTTAAGAAGTTCAAAACACACTTGAACTGAAGGGTTTCAAGGATTCAAGGATTTCTAAGTACGGGACAAAACCTGAGAGACAGAAGTCTGTAATTCAGCAGACAACCCAGTACAGAACCGCACTGTGGATTGAGAAGAAATATGAGTGAACATGATGAGCAGATACAGCGGACCTTTTCAGGCAGACATTGCATAACCTTACTTACATAAATCTGAACCAAGTCAACATATAACCCCAACTTCATTTCCCTTTTAAACCAGTATGTTATCTATGAGCCAATTTATACTTTCAGGGAATCTTAGCTCTGCAGAATGCACTCCAAACCCTTTATAGCTCAATAAAATGTTGTTATATTAATGACCCAAATGGTTTACTTACTTCTTATCAATTCATATTCAGATAAAGTGACTAATGGAGAACTAATACATGCAGATAAAACATGCAGTGTCAAGCTAATGTATTCTAAGACACAGAATTTGTTTTAAACATAAAGCTGCATGCCAAGCAACTTTGTGCCACTGTTTAATATTTGTATAACCTCTATAACATTTGATGCTTTTTGCTGGTTTGTTTTAAAAGTTTGCATAACAAATGTGGCAGATCATTTTCTAGAACCAGAGTTCACATCTCTGCCCTGAATTATCTTTGCATTAGTACGTAGCACACATTTACAGACTAAAGAGCTGCCTCACATTTCTTTCAGTTCTCCCATTAATCCATTTTAGGTCAAGCTCATCTTGCCCACTCGAGGTTTTTAAAAGCACCACGGATTTAGCCAACAAATGACCTTTCCTCCATCGCGACCAAATGATCCAAGTGTCGTTTTGGGGACACCGGAGCAACTGATTCCAGAGCTGGATGAGTTGGAACGTGCAAGTGAAAGCTGCCACAAATCTAGGGCAGCACTAAATAAAACTGCTGTTTAGCCTTGGGGTCAAATGAGCTGCAGCGCAAAAGGCTTCTTGATGGAGACGCGCATAGAAGCATGCACATGCACACATACCACAATTTCTATGCCACCTAATACATCTTATTTTGCACCCTTGCACAAAAAGAGCAACGTCTGTCGGACAGAGGCATGAATACCTGTAAATTATGCACACGGGTCCACGCATGAACATCCTGTGTTATTACCAACAGAGCCACTCGTACAGACTGCGACACATCCAGTGGCTTCAGAGGCCATATCTCTGCAGCTTTCCACTTCACTCATTATCAGAGTGTAACTCGTCTGCCACCGCGGGTCGCCCACACACTTGAGTCATTCCAACAAATCATACCATTCAGTGTCTAAGAGGAGAGAAAAGAGAGCAAGAGCATTTTCTAATGGGTTTTCTCAGCAGGACCAGGACTGCTGGAGACAAGCGAAAGGATAAGATTGTAAAAGAGAAATTTGGGAAGGGATTATATTATTCTTTAGAAGGATAAGTCAAAGGGAACAAAAGGGAAAAAATAATTATCTTTAAAAGACTTGTTTATCTCTGACATCTCTGCAAAAAATTCAGTAACCAGTTTTCTCCTTTCATATTCTTCACTTTTCGGACGGAATGATGGATGGACAACTACAGTTTTAACACAAACAGATAAGGGATGTACAACGTATCCAGATATTTTCTCTTTAAAAAGAATTTCCTCCCATCTAATTCAATACTTTTTCAAACTTTTACAGAAAGTGTAAAACCCTGAAAAAAGAACATGTCGGGACATTTTGGGCCCATTTTACAGAAAACTGAAAGGGCTATGAGTAAAAATGTCTAATTTATACAAGGCCAGATGGGATAAATAGTCCTTCAATAGATTTCTGGGTCCTTATCGGGGTGTCCTCCTAGTTGGACGTGTCCAGAAAACCCCCAAAGGGAGGTCCCAAGGGGGCATCCAGATCAGCTGCCCAAACCACCAACACCAGCTCCTTTTGATGCAGAGAAGCAGTGGCTCCACCTTGAGCTCCTCACCCCATCTCTAAGGCTAGGCCAGACTTTAACACTCATAACCGAGTTCAAAGCCCTGTATAATTTCTCTGCACATCCACTGTGTTCAAAGAAAAAAGAAACCAATGTAAATTATTTGGGTTGTTTTGGGGTCACAAATGCAAAGTAAAAATATTTCTCATTTGAAAAACCATGACCGACAGAAGCAGCTCCGTTACATCTTCTCGACACAGTGATAATTCGCCAGCGATGTCAACGCAGCGGCACGACTGTTTATGCAGATTACTGAGACTTTTCATCTTCTCCCGCTGTTGAAGCCATCTCCCTCGACAGGTTTGATGCTATTCTCGAGCATTATTCTTCTTCTCTAATGAGCCGTGCAGATGCACGCAGACACAGAATTGCAAGCAGACTCGTGCCCTTAGATTTACCCCTTTGCATCTGCACATGTTACAAGACCTCAAGAAACTTACAGCAGGCTAAAAGTTCCCTGAGAGGGAGCTGTGTGCTAAGTTAGGGTTGGATAAGCTAATAAATAGCGGCTCATGAAGTCGATCCTTTAAAAACAGCACTTGAAGTTGTTTCCAAGACAGCTAGAATCATTGATATTAGCAGCAGACTCCTTCCAAAAGGAAACCCAAAGGGGTTTCTTTATAGCAACCACAATATTTAAAAAATGCAGCAAAACCTTGTTACCAGGACGTAAACATTATCTTAAACATGCACATCTTATTCTGATCTGTTGATTCCGTTACTAATTATCAAAATCTGACACTTTAGCACGACTGATGAATATTGCTACTTTCCTGTTGTCCATGACTGTATTAGTAACATTTATGCTTTCATGCATATTTAAAACTAGCTAAAGTTGACTAAATGCTTTAAATCAGGGAAGAATAACAACAAAATAATCAAAATATAATTAGTAAAACAACGTCAACAAAACATCTGATTGATTAAAGAACCACATTAAATAAGAAAAAATGTTTATATAAGCAGATATTTGAATATTTACATCATCTGTTGATGTAAATATTAAGGCAGAGCTGCACAATATATTGAATTCCTATCACAATTTCAACGTATGCATTACTTGGAAGGCTAAAATAGTTTTGTTGCCATGCATTTAAACATTTAAAAAGAAATTTAAAAGATTATGTAAGCAAAAAAAAAAAAAAAAGATACATAAATGGATGTAAATCACTAACTTACCCCAGACCTGTATATTTTTTTATTAATGTTATAGATTTTTTTTTAAATACGGGACTTTGTCCATATTGTGAGTTTTGTGGCTCTCCTCTTACCGAGAGCGCCGCTCCTGCAGAGTGCTGAATCCGGCGAATGACTGGCTCCGTATGATGCCGTTGGGCCCTCCGGGGGAGTGGGTGCCGGCCGCCATGATCTCCGGCACGCGGGAAGAAACTCCTGCAGGAGACACAGTAACGGTTCTTTTCAGCTTAAACAAGAATACAAGGTAATGGTCCATATTGCGTGACAGCACAACAGAACCAACTGCGTACACACAAACGTCAGAGAGGAAGAGGGTTGCAGAGTCACAACACATTTCTCAGGTAAAAACTCCAGACTTTTCCAGACTCAATCTTCCAGAGATCCCGGTCTGGTGCGACTGCTTTAAAATATGAAATACTTTATTCACTTTAAGGCAGCTATTTTTACAACTGACAGGCTTTCAACACCTTAAAGTAAGAGGGAAGAAAAAAAGAGAGCGAAGGATGGATGAGAGGCACACATAGAGGTAAGGAAAGGAGCATGGGCACAAGGGAAGGAAGCAGGGGGCAAAGAAGGAATGACAATAGCAGAGACAACAAAGTCTGGAGAAACAAATATTTCTTCACATCATTTGATTTTTCTATATTTTTCCAGATCTAAAAAATAGTGAAATGGCATTCTATACTTTTTCATGTTTGTCCAGACAGGGTATGAACCCTGAGGCTCGTTGTTCAGTGCAGCGCAGGATTGGGTAGTGTCGGTGATGCTCAGCGTGTGGACGAGTGGCGTTCAGAGCCTGCGCTAACACGCCTTGACCTTCTTCAGGCCTCTTCGTCACCACATAGATACAAAAACACACGTCAGCCGTTAACTGCTGCGCCTCAGGCAGGCCTCACACTCCCAAACCTCGAGTCACCTTCCATCAGCTGTGCAGCGAGTTTACATCTGAACTGAAGACGATGTGCAGTTCACCAGACTGACATCTGTTCACAAAGTATTTACAAGCACACCTGACAGTTTCTAAGGGTAGATTTAGTCGTTTGTGCAAAAACTCCACAAAAGCTGCGTTATCTAACCAGTCCCTCTTGGAGCTGAAGCACCTTTTATCACTGTGTCTATATTTACAAGCAGTGGATTTCGATGCCTTTTTTTTCTTTTTCTTAAAGGAGAAGATGGAGAAAGCAGCGTGACTGACACGGACGCTTGGGGAGCGAGCTGAAAATAGACAGCGGAGCCTCCAAATATAGCCGTCAGATAATGATGAGGCAAAGATCAGATGCCCAAAGAGAGTTGTCTACCGAGACAACTAAATCACAGCTTCAACCGCAGCGGAACGACTTTTAACGTCTAAATCGTTGCGCAAGTGGCAGGAAGTGGATAATTCAAACTCCGAAAGAAGTCGGAAACGGGAGCAGGTCAACTTTTCCAAAAAAACACCAACAAGTAAATGATACAGGAACACAACTGTGATTTTTTTTTAATCTGAAAAGTGTGGTGTACATTTGAATTCAGTACACTGACACCCCTAAATAAAAAAACACAGTGCACCCAATTACTGGGAGATGGCTACTGTGAAGCACATCTGAGTGCAGTTTAACCTCAATATAAAGTCAGCCTTTCTGTGAACACCTCAGAGGTTTGTTGGAGAACAATATTCAACAAACGGCATCATGAAGACTGGGAAACACAGCAGATAGGTCAGCTCTGGAGTTCTGGAGAAGTTTCTAGCAGGGTTAGGTTTTGCATTACAGAAATTGGTCCTTTCTTAAAGTCAATTGGAAGCCCACGCTGCAGTTTTTCACAGGCCATGCAGGAAGTTCGGCAAACAAGGAGAACAAACAAACACTTTGAACTACGCGTAAATCACCAGGTTTGAGGAGGAACCCCGGCATTACACAATAGCTTAAAAAAAAACACTCCTAACCTGACAAGCCAGATTAATAATGTATAGCACATGCACTGCAAAAACTGAACTAAAAATAAGTAAAAATTTTCTTAAAATGAGTGTATCTGTCCTTGATTTGAGGAGGTAAATAAGATGATTTGCCAATGGAATAAGATTTTTGCACTTAAAATAGGAAAAACTTATCTCCATCATCTTATTTCAAGTGCAGGATGTCTAATTATCTTATTTTAGGGGTCAAAATACTTATTCCATTGGCAGATAATATCATTTACCTGCTCAAATCAAGGACAAAAACCCACATTTTAAGAACATTTTACTTATTTTAAGGTCTGTTTTTGCAGTGTGTTCTGCACATTATTAATCTGGGCCAGCTCTCATCGCAGCCGTTCGGGGAAAGGAGATGCGTAGATTCAGCAGAACTTTCCGAGCTGATTGGGTGAAGCGACACCTAGTGCCCGCCTACCAAAGGTTACAAATCACAGTATCAAATGAAAATGTAAGCAGCAGGCGCCATGAGAAACCAGAAGAATGTAAGCTAGTCAAGGCATTACTTGCTTGCTCTACTGTCAAAGTAGAAATCGTGGATTGTTTCCAGGTCTCCCTTGCAAAAGAGATTTTTAATCTCAATGGGTATTACCTGGTTAAATAAAGGATAAATAAAAACACAAAAAGATGTGATGGCAGCAGCTACCCCTGCATCCTCTTGCGCTGCCATGTTTGTGTTGGTTTGGCTCAGCAGCTCTTGCTTTTGTCACAGCGGTTTGTTCCGCCTGAAAGCATAATGCTGCAGCTTGATTGACCGTTGTAGTATTATTAGTCTTAGTTTTCGGTTCGGTCGCAAACGGTTGAAGCGGGAGCGGTGGGAGAGACGGATTCTCGTGTGTTTCTGAATGCGCAAATGCAGCTTGCAGGTTAAAACACACCGCCTCCATGGTCAGACACAGTGATGGTGGCACCATGCTCTGGGAGGCTTTTCTCCAACAAGAAAAGGGGAGCTAGTCAGAGCTGGTAGCTAGATGAATGGAGCTTAACACAAAATGTTCCTTAAAAAAAAAAAAAAAACAGTTAGAGGCTTCAGACAACTTGAGACTGGGGCTTAGGATCACCTTCCATCAGGACTGCAACCCAAAACATAGAGCCAGAGCTACGTGGCAGCGGTTTAGATGTCCAAGTCTAGTTCTCGAGAGCTACTATCCTGCAGCTTTTAGATGCATCCAACACGACCGAATCAAATGGCTGAATTCCTTTATCAGCATTCGGTCTGCAGAGGTCTGGTAAGGAGTCATTCATGTCATTCAGGTGTGTTGGAGAAGGGACGCTTCAAAAGATGTAGGATGGTAGCTCTCGAGGGCTGGACTTAGTTTGGATTAGGGGTACATACTCGTGCTGAGAATTTGTGCCCCCCCCAAAAAAAGAGGCAATATTTTCAATTTCTAGACGTGCAAAGCTGGTGTAGACATACCCCATATACTGCCAACTCTAATTGCACTACAAGTTGCTGGTCTATCACATAAAATCCCACTGAAATAGTAATTTTTTTGATTCCAACATCAATGCTAAAAACGGTACAGGCATACATTTTATTGATCTCATTTGAAACCAGACGACTCTGCTGCTCCTGAGAGAAATTAAAGCGTGACTGCCAAAGCCATCACATGTTTGAAACCGTGCCCTCGGATAGCCTGACAGCTTTATTTCAGCTCAAACAAACCGATGAGGCACTTCGCTCCGGAAAGAGGAAACACATGACCACCAGGCCGTGGCTAGATAATCAGCAAAATGATCAGCATAACTGTGCTAGGGGGATTTTATTTACGCTCATTTTGGTAAATTTGAGCGGTTCAGTGTTGTGCTTCATTAAAGGTTACCGTTTCGGAGGTCTAGACTTACTTACACACAACCAAAAAAAAAAAACAACAACAACATTTACTGTAGGTTTTTAAATCTCCAGAAAGTGCAGGAAGCAATAAAGTAAGCACAAATCTAACCGTCATATGATATGAAAGGATTTTAGTGGCACTGAGAGAGAGAGAGAGAGAGAGAGAGAGAGAGATGCATCAAATCTGATGAAACCCTATCCAACATGCCAAAGAATCAGCTCTTCTGAGTCAGCTCTTTGTTCTGACACAATCTACATAAACCATCCCACCGAGTTTCCAGTTAAACAACTTTACAAACATGGTGGCAGCAGGAAAAACACTGAAGTTTTTTTTTTTCATCCTTTTTCAGGCTGGCTGTGGGGCCCTGAGTTTCAACAAACCCGGCTTTCTCCTCCTTGTCTTTATGTCCCCAGACAAGACAGACAAGCCCCATGTGGGGGGCAGGGCGAGGCTTGCGTTATCATGCAAATGCAAGCTCGTACGCTCACAAACGCGCGCACACACACACAATCACCATCCAAGGCACTATAACTGATTGAGCAATCCACCTGATATCATCAACATTGGGTCTGAGCGGCAGACAGAGTGAAACACAAAGACTCGACACGGGGGCCAAGGAAAGACGAGCCGATTTGAAGTCGCAGAACAAAAGGGAGGACTTTGGACGGATGATTCCATGGCTAATAATAGCAGAGAGATCTCTTAAAACACAGAGGACCTCAGCAGCAGCGATGCATCAAATCAACCATCATGATCAATGGTTTAAAAAAAAAAACAATAACAAAAAAACTGTTTTACCCTTTGGAGAAACCCAAGAATGGATTTTATTCAGTTCTCTATCAGTTTTTTATTTAATGGTTGGGGGACACTGTAATTACAGTAGTGCTGTGCAAAACTACTCATCAACTCAGACATCGATTGTTATTTTATCAGAAACGTTGTTAAAACTACACTCTGCATGTCAATATCTTATTTAGAAGAACTTTATATACTGCAGTAACATGTGTAAGTAAGTGCCTTACACATGTAAGGCACTTACACATTGTTAGGATATCAACAAGGTCAAGTGGAACGAGCTGTTTATCCCAGAACTGCATGGCACACTTAGATGGCACTGACCCAAAAGATTGGCACATATCTATCAGATACCACCCTGGAGGTGACGCAGCTTCCCTGCTGATGTCACAGTTTGGATGTGTACCGCCCTTGTATGGGTGTGTCCCGAGATCCCTTTATAATGTTTGCGTGATGAGCACTCGAGGCCTCCTGCCGATCAGGGGCCCATCAGCGCTGGTGTGACTGTAACTATTTCTCTGTCTTTACCTAGATAAAATATAACTAAAAGCATACTTGTCTGTTTTATGCGTCCTACATTCAAGGTAAAAAGTAAGTGGGAGTCGCCTGACTGGGTAAAACGAACTGGGTCCACCGAGGGTGCTTCACCGTAGTCACGGCACGGTGAAACAGTAACAAAATGGTGTTTCCACCCGGACCCAAAGGACGACATACCACCTTCCGTTTTTTCGGTCAGGACGTCATTCCGGAAGAAAAACACACAGCTTGCGGCCGCAACAAAAGGTAAGGAGATTTCATTCATCTCCTAGTGTCTTTTTCTTCCTGGAGGGCCGACTTTTTGTATTTCTAAAGGCAGAGAAAGGTTTGAGGATAATTGTTTGCAAACGTGTCGATAAGAATTTGGGATTTGCGTGCGGTCACAGAGGTGAGAGTCCGGGAATCCTTGGCCAGGGTTCCGAAAATACTGTGCACCTTGAGAATTTAGGGTTTAAAAGGTCCCCTTGTTAGGCACAGAGGAAAATACGTGTTCCTCTGTGCGTAGCATAAAAGCGGCCATTCTGACAGACACGCCTGTACGCGTGGCTTCTTAAACATCGTGTAGCCTAGAAAATGTGGGTTTAGAGCTCCCTTATTTTCCGCGAGGACGAACATAAAAATCTTCGTCTTTGCGGTAATATAAAAGCAGCCTTTTTCGAAAAACGAGCGCGTATGAGACTGAGAACACGCGTGGCTTCTAAAACATCGTGTAGCCTAGAAATTGTGGGTTTAGAGCTCCCTTATTTTCCGCGAGGACGAATATAAAAATCTTCGTTTTTGCGGTAATATAAAAGCAGCCTTTTTCGAAAAACGAGCGCGTATGAGATTGAGACCGGAGGTACCTACAGAGTTAACTAAAGATTGGCCAGAGAGAGTGTGAGTGTGTATGTGTGTGTGTGTGTGTGTGAGACACGTTATTGTCATTAAGCCGTGGAAGTGAAGTGAAGGGTAAGGGCCTTCTCATCCTGAGTACACTGGCTCATTGAAACTGCCGTGTAAAAACACAATAATAAGGCATATAGGAACATAATAAGTTTTGGTGTCTGAGAGATAAAAAATAAGCTCTCATTGGACCGGGGTCAGGACGCTGTCCCAGCAGGTTGGCCAAGACGTGTGAATGCTGGAATGGCTGAGAATCAGGCAGAAAATGAGCTCCAGGGGGGTTCTTTAGGAACACTGCTGGAGACAGGAAAAAGGAGCATAATGGCAAACTTCCCACACAAAGATGCTGAAAACCATTTAAAACAATTTGAGGAGTGGTGTGAAAAAATGAGGAGAGACGGGGTTTTTGGTGATACAGAAGGGTCACCACCAGAGGCCAAAATGTGCACTTACTATTTACAGATGTTAAAAAATAGATTAGCCCTAGCACAAGTAGAAACGGGTGATGCAGGTGAGTTTGCTCGAGAAAAATACCAAAAAGAGGAAATCAAAATAGCAGGCTTGATAAAACTAACTGAACTGTATTTCAGCATGTGCTTCTCAGGCCTCGACAAACAACAAGAGAGTGAAAATCTGCAGGGGGTAAGGGAATCATCTTCTTTCAAACAAGAAGGTAAGTACACAACTATGCAAAACAATCTGCATGGTGATAAGGGAGAACTGTTATCCAAGGCCAGGAGTGAGGTGACTTCATCAGACCCTTCGGTGCAGGTGCCTGGTATGGTGTTATGTGGGGGACAGGTAAGCTGTGACGTAAGACCCAGATGTAACCTGCATTCTAGCGAAACTGATCTTTCTTTACCTGCAACAAAACAAAGTGTGCAACTGCCATTGTTTCAGACTCACAGTGCTACAGGACAGGTGAATGCAGCTGTTTACAGCCCTCTTTCATGTGCTGACAACGTTCATCTGAGGCACATGTTCCCTGATCCCAGAAAAGGGGCGCACCTTTGGATCAAAGCATTCGTGGAGACTTTAAGCGGGTATGTATTGGCTATTGGTGATGTGAGGACTGGCTTATCAGCATACCTGGAACCACAAGAGGTACATGAGGTTGAAGTCTCTGCTGGAACGGACGTACTAGGAACAGCTGCCCCTCTGGCCCCGGTGGCACAGCAACTTTGGAGCACACTGAGGGCGTTTTATCCGGTAAGTACGGATTCTGCCCTTTTAAACGACACTACACGTTGTGCAGGGGAGTCGGCTTCAGCATATGTGAACAGAATGTTGAAAGTTTGGGAAAATCACACAGGCTTTTGCCCGTTATCAGTCACGCTGCAGCAACTCTTTAAACAAGCAATGTTAAAGGGCCAGGTACAGGATGTTAAGCAGAACATGTATAGAATGGTTGCGAGTTATGATATGCCTTTAGATCAATGGATGGCAGCTTTGGTTCATCAGCTGGATATAGATGATAAAAACATGAAGCAACTTAGCAGTGATATACAGAACTTAAAACAACAACTCGTAGCTGAACAGCTACAACAGCTGAGAGACAATCAAAGTAAAAGGAGGAGGAAGAAGAAGAATGTTGCAAAAGCTCAGATGGTTATGGCCCCGACACCTGTGTTTGGTTCAGACCAGTTTGTGGGATCCCTCCCTCCAGAAGTACCATTTCAGATGTATCAGAGTCCTCCATGGGGACAAATTCCCAGCAGAGATACACAGCAGTACAGAAATCATAGAAAGGGACCAACCAAAGGTTATGATGTGCCCTTGTGCTGGACGTGTGGTTACCCAGGGCATTTTGAAAGAAGCTGCCCTAACCGTCGTTAGGATCTGACCAGCCCTTCCTCCCTGTCAGAAGTAAAGGCCTGCGTGTGTTTGTTTGTCTGAATGTCGTCAGTTTCTATGTATCTGTATGTATGTAACTGTATGTAACTGTACGTATGTATGTGTCGTTTGTAACTAAACGTTCTTCTGTGTGAATTAATTAATTCGGTTAAAAATTATTGTTCATGGTTTCAAGATGATCATTTGTTTTGGGAGAACTGCAGCTCCGTAATTCAAATGACATTTTGAGCATGGACTAGGTTAACAAAAAGGTAAAAGTAAGAGAGATTTAAATAACAAAGTTTGTTTTTTTTTAACATTAAATATCTGGGCAAATTAAATTGTTACACTGAGATATGCTAACGTGTCTTAAACAGAAAATATCCCAGGGCTGTAAGAAATACTTGGGACTGGGGATAAAAGTTTTTGTTGTTTGGAGCTTAAATATGCAGTACAGCAACCAGAGGCGTTAGGGCTGTATTCAGTTATGCTATTAGATTGCGTTTGGCTTGTGTTTGTCAATGAATTCATGACAGCTGAAATAATAACAGAGAAAAAGTTTTTATATTGTAATTTTAGAACATTAATAAAATGGCAAACAGCATATGGGGAGCATATGGGAGAATGTTTGGGAGAAAAGGATTTTACAGCTGCCTAAAAAGAAGAATTTAAGAGCACTAAGATATACATGATTTTTGATTTAAATAGATGAGACAAACTGCTTTAAACAGACTGTATGGGACTAAATATGGTTGCTTTTCTAAGGGTTCGGTATTAATTTATTTTATTTCTTTTTACTGGGGATTTGAATGCAGCTAATGAGAAATTTTGAGAAGTATCACAAGGCCACATTAAGCATGTCATCGGTTACAAAAGCATCTGATGTTATTAGTTATGCTGAGCTGAGGCAAGCCTCAGAGGGTCAGTTTAACCTGAAGCAGGACAAAAGATATGATAAACAAATCTGACCATGATGTAAACATCTGAATGTTATGGCAAGGCTGGGTCTGTGTGTTCTAGCCTGGGGGCACGAAAACTATGTCAGAGGGAAAAAATAAAATAAAGCCAGCTTTTGAAGGGATTCTACTTCTAATCTCTTTGTTTTTGGGTAGCCTTCTCAATATGCTTACGAGAAAACACTTATTTACAGAAAAACACTAGAAGCTCAAAAAACTAAAAGAGAAAATCATTGATTAAAGTTTCACCCTTGACCAATTTAGATTGAAAAGTTATATATGAATAAAAGTATTACTAACAGCAAATACACATGGTCAAAGGACCAGAAGGATATCAAAAAGTACGTCAAAAACCTATGTCATATTGTAATAGACATAATTGTGCTCCTTGGAAGACAATTTTGTTTGTTTTTGTTTGTTAATTTCTTTTGTTTTTGTTTTCTTTCTGTTGGAGGGGTTCTGAACGGAGTTCAGGGGAAAGGTGAGGAATAGATCTAATTTCCCAGGATCAGCAGAACAACATCACGTTAAAGTGACACTAAGGGGACCAGGGTTTTAACTACATGCTATTAACACTCTTGTTTTTCTCTGAGTTATTGCTTTCAGAATAAAGGAGACGCCACCTTTCTGCCAACGGGGGGCTCTGAGGAGACAGTGCGGTAAGGAGTTATAATCAGATTTGGACACTAAATTATACTTAGTTTTGACTGAGGAGATCTTCCGGCAGGAAAGGTGGTGTCTTAAAATTGTTTGTTGCTTTCTGCTATTAACAGCTCTATCTTTCTGCTTCTTTTTCTTTGCAAAGAAACCTGGTCAATATGATAGGGATGTGCTAACATAGAGATTTAGTCTCATTTTAGACATTCTCAGATGCGAGAGAATACAGAAACAGTGCCGCAGTGCCATGGGGGCTGATCCTTGGGACAAGGAGAAAAAGGTGATGTACTTGACTCCTGCCTAATCCAGTTTTTAATCAAAAAAAAAAAAAAAAAAAAAAAAAAAAAAAAAAAAAAAAAAAAAAAAAAAAAAAAAAAAATCAGTAATTTTTGCAGAAGCTGCATAGAGGTTTAATGGGGAATGTGATGCTACAAAGTTAAGAGAAATGTTTTTTATTAATGAACTTATACAAAGAGGTTGAACTGTCTGTAAAATATTTTGCTTGGATAAATTTTTAAGGGATCAAGATCTGGGGTAAAGGTGAAAAACTTCAAGAATAATTTTGTTTCAGAGGGAACGATGTGGTTGATTTTGTTTTGAGACAGTTTTCTTGTAATTTTTGTTTTGATTTTTTCTTTTCAACTTATTTACACTACACTACGGATGAAGATAGACAATTCTTGTATTGGACAATTTGATTTTGGACAAAATCCATATTGGCAAAATGCTGGCAGAATTCCTTGTGGTTTCAGACACAACGATTGGAGAAAGAATATTCATGGACAACGCTCGTCCTGGAACGATGTTGTGGTACTGAACTGAGACATGAGGACTGAAAATGGACAACTAATTGCGGGGGCAAAGACAGAGGCATCGGATAACCTTCAATGGACCGCAACACGAAACAAAGATGAGTTGGCAGACACCCCTTCTGCATTTCACATCAGATTTTCCTGCACATAATTAAAACACGAAACACACATTAGAAACATACACATTGGCGGATGCGCTTAGAAAAAAAAAAAAAAAAAAAAAAAAAAAAACTTTCAGATTAAAAGCAATCAGGATTATTATTAAACCCCTAGGATGTTAATTGTTTTAAGTCAGAGCTGTTATTAGCGAGCGATAAGAGGGTCAAACGCATTCGGACAAGTGGTACTGGTCTGGAAACAAAGCTGGTAGAGATTTTGGGCCGCTGATAAGAAGGATTTTCTTTTACTTTTCTAACAAGGTTTTTATTTAAATCATTTAAAATACATATAAATATGTTTTGGAATTTTATTAACCCCACAAGGGGTTTTGAAGTAGATTCAAAGAGGCACCTTTAAGATACAATAAGCTTCATAAAATACATCATGCATGAGAAGAAATAGGGGGGAACCGCTAAAAGACATCCATTTTGCACCAAAAAATTAAGTTACGGTATGAGAGCATAGAGCAGCTTAAGTAATTATGCTAAACCTAAAAGGTTTGACAACTTATATTGGGGATTACATAGAGGGGCCGTCTAAGCGTAAAAGGAAAGTGGATAAGAACAATGTATGCTATTACATCAATGGGCGATAATTATGATCATGAAAAAACTAGTGGGCGAAAAAGTTAAAGTAGGCATTACAGCAACAGTTAATAGCATAAACAAATGACCTAACGAGTGAGCAAGCTAATTTTTCAATATAAGCAGAGTAAACTCTAAACCTTTTAACCTTGTTCAACCGAAGGATAAATTGTGAGCACAACATTTACTGGGTATCTTAAAGTAAGCAGAGGCGCAACTAAGAAATTAATTATTAGGATGTAAAGCAACACAAAGGTTAAGGACTTAAATGGATAAAACTGCAAGTTTAGAATAATGCCTTATTCTAATAAATAACTTGGGTAAATTAGGATTAAAACACCAGTGTAAATAGTTTGGAATTGTACGCAGTTACCTAAAAGGTGTGAGGAGACTTAACAACTATCTGTTTGAACACAAAATAGCACAATAATTGTTCTTTAACTAAATGTTAAAACATCCAGAAGAAATAAACCCGCATAAACATAGTTTAGCCACCTATTAACCTAGTGGTCTTTTAGACCAGGATAATCTAACGATCGTCCTCTTGTACATGCAGAAAAGTAATGAGGTCAATTAGATTAGTTGGACATTTGGTATCTGGTCAGGACAGCAGAAGCACTCCTGGACACAAGATGAGGATAACAGCTTCAACATGATATCGATGCATGGAGGTTGGCTCTGAGGAACATCAGAGCTGCAATGGCACCGGACAGTGAAGGTCCTGCTGTGCTAACAAGACTATGCATGACTGCTTTGCTTCACAGGTGATGGAATTCAACTACAAGGTTTCACGAACACGACATGGAGAGGTTGGCGTTCAGGAAATGTACCTAGAACACACTCTTGGACTCTTTGGGGTAAATGGGCTCTAAAGGGGGACACTTAACAGGAGATAAACTGAAAGCCTGGGCTTACGACGAGAGACATTTCAGACAGGGGGTGTGGACACCCAGGTATTGCTGCTGTGGTTTGAAAATGTCAGAGATTTGTCGCAGGTGGTGGAGTGTTTCGATGACCCAGGCGCTTGGAACCAGGTTGAACAAAGGAGACAACGTCGTGTTCCCACAGGGATTACCTATAACCTAACACTGAACTGTGAACAATTTTATGTTTGGGGTTGCTGGGGTTGCCAAAAGGAGCATCGGAGATGACTTTCTCTATCCTGACCAGGTTCACACTTAAAATACAAAGAACAAAATTATAGAGGCCAAAACAAATACGGACATAGAGAAGTGTTTATACAAAGAATTCCACTATTCGTCAATTTAAGGTGCAGATACTAAGGCTAAACAAAGAATTAGAAGAAGGGCAAAACTTAAAGCTGATCATTTACCAATGGGTGGTCAATATTTAAGAGGGTTTATAGGAACTGCACAATTTCTTCAATAATTACGACAGACAGTGATTGATGAAACAAACAAGCAAATTCTAGAATGGGAAATTTTAATCTGCTGGGACAAGAAGGTGCAAACATAAAATAAGGATTTATAGATCACTGGGTGATATAAGATCACAAAGGTAATAATAATAAATGTATGAAAATGTAAGAAAATCACTCGGAGTAATGTCTGCTTAAAGTTTTTCAAGGATAAACTAAACACATGAGAACAAGAACTAGATACTTGTTAAAGGGTTGATTTACTTGGGGATATAATTATGCTTGGATGTATTATCAATTAAACTAATGTTGAAAGACTGAAAAGGGTTTAAAGTCTCATAAAAATCTATTTAGAAGCAGCATGGAGCTTCTTACATGTTCAGGGGGCGATGTGTTTAACAAGCAACAATGAGTTACTGCTCACAGCATACTACAGTTTAAAGGGTTGTTTCAAACAAGATTCAAACAGGGGGACATAAGATAAAACCAGGGTCGCTTACAAAAGCGGTCTGTTAAAACAAGCAGAAGGGATTAAAAAATCAGGAATTAATGGGGTTAGAATTGCTCTTCGCTCTAGGTGGAGGGCGCATTCAACTACAAGTCTTTTGGGTTGATGCACGTCAAGCTGAAAGTGATTCACAGAACTACTTCCTGTCTCCGCCCTGGGCTACACCCACTTCCTGAATAGCAACCAATCACAACTCCGTGTGGGCGAGGGGCATGCACACACTTCCTTTCTCTTAGCTGAGCTTTTCAAAATAAGACAAGAAGTACATAGGGCTGCTTCTTATTAATATCACAACATTATTCTGCAAATATATATAGTGGAACTTTCTTTTACAAACTTAAGGGTTTTTCTGTTGGACTTTTTAGAAAAATATGAAGTATTTTGCAGCTGGTTCAGTAAGAAGTTTCTGAAAGGTTTTAATACAATTCCTTGTGTGCTAGATAAATTAAGATGAACCGTGTCACAGTAGCCATGAAACATATGATGATAAATTTCTATTGCAGAGATCTTTTCAACTGTTGGACAATTGTAAGGTGAGACACACATGGGAAAGAATTATAGAGAAATGCTGCTGTAGATAACGTTGAACTTTCAGATTTCTCTTTTATATAAGAGTAATGCAAGATCTAATGATTACAGTAAAGGAGGTAAAGCTAAGAGCATAATAATTGTGAACGGAAATATCTGGATGTGAAAGTGTTTGAAGAAGGTAAATGAAAGAAGGATTGGGAGTCTTGATAAGAACACTAATTACACCTTGTTTCTGTTATCCAACAGTAAACAAGGCCTGGTGTCTGCCAACCATCTCAACAGAGCATTTTCCTGGGGATAAAATGCTTATTGCCTGAAAAAGGACAGGACACTCATTACCATCCAACTAAATCGTTTTTGTCCATGCTGAGGAATAAGAAGAGGACTTAAGAAGTTTGGGAGTACATGCCAGAGACCTATGGATTTGCCACGAAGGAGCAGTTGCCTGAGAACACTGAGCTGACCACTTATGCGCGAATAGATTCATGTCTGCCACGCGCTCAGACTGGCCTGACGTTTTTTTACTTGCGTTATTGACGTACAGACTCTTTTTATATCACAAACCTGATTTTTTACTTTCTCTTCTCCACTGACTTCCATCACCATGTTTGATTTTATGTGTTATGATGTTTATACTGTGATGTTGCAATATGTTGATCGCTATGGCTTTATGACTAAGAATGGAAACTCTCTGTTACAGACACACACACCAAGACCTGCAGTTCTTGCAATCTTTTTGCTTTGTTATATAGAAAACCAGGATCTGATGGCTATCACAGATCCATAAGTTACTCGGTAAGGCTAATTTCTAGATTCAATACAGGGTGTCTTCTCGCTCAGATTGGCCCAGAGTGGGAGTGCCCTTGACTGGGGCTCCATCACTTTTTTGCCATTTCTTAGAGATGGTTTTTTGTGATGAAGACTCAGCCTGCCCTATGATGCCCCCTACTGGTACTCTTGGATTTGTGAGGACTGAAGGTGTTGGATGATTGTCCATAGGAATGGAGAGGGGAGGACCAAGTAGGAGGTTTCTTGGGGTGGGGGTAGAGTAGACGAATTTGGCCTTGATTAAGGTACACCTTTAGCTTATATAGTCTAAAGTAAACTTAAAATAATGTGCGCATAGGAACCTAAAACAGGCCTAGCTTGAATAGTTGAACCCTAAATTGTAGATAAAATGCTTGGACTGTGGGCTTGAGTAAAAAAGGCTGAATTATGAAGTATTCATGCTGATTGATGCTAAGATGTTTCCATTGTGGTTTGTCCGGCCCTTTTCTTGGAACTGTTTTCGTTGTGATGTGCCTTTGGGGCACACCAACAGGGGGGGCTAACGGACAACTGGACTGTTTTTACAAAGTGCTTTTCAGTCACACCAGCAGAGATTGTGTGACCCCAGAGACTGAACCGCACTATCGACTGCCATGGAGATCACAGATGGATGGACTCTGGAAGCCGGAAGCTGACGTGCGTGGATTGCTTGGACTGGACGGAATGACCGACTGTTCTGGGAGAGGGACAGACTGAGAGTTGTCGTTCCACTGGTTGATCATCTTTGGTGATGTGCCATAATGACACATCATCAGGGGGTCTGTTAGGATATCATCAACAAGGTCAAGTGGAACGAGCTGTTTATCCCAGAACTGCATGGCACACTTAGATGGCACTGACCCAAAAGATTGGCACATATCTATCAGATACCACCCTGGAGGTGACGCAGCTTCCCTGCTGATGTCACAGTTTGGATGTGTACCGCCCTTGTATGGGTGTGTCCCGAGATCCCTTTATAATGTTTGCGTGATGAGCACTCGAGGCCTCCTGCCGATCAGGGGCCCATCAGCGCTGGTGTGACTGTAACTATTTCTCTGTCTTTACCTAGATAAAATATAACTAAAAGCATACTTGTCTGTTTTATGCGTCCTACATTCAAGGTAAAAAGTAAGTGGGAGTCGCCTGACTGGGTAAAACGAACTGGGTCCACCGAGGGTGCTTCACCGTAGTCACGGCACGGTGAAACAGTAACAACATGTTACACATGTTACAGCCCAAAGATTGGGCTAATTACAGTGTAATTAGCCCAATCTTTGCCAGATCTTCCCCTTGGCAATTCAATTCAATTCAATTTTATTTATATAGCGCCAATTGATGAAAAATGTCATCTCAAAGCACTTTACAAAATCAAAATCAATCATATTATCCACATTGGTCAAAAATGTCCTATATAACCTATATTACCAGTTGATTGCATCAAAGTCCCGACAAGCAGCATTCACTCCTGGAGAAGCGTAGAGCTACAGGGACAGTCGTCTGCATTGTCCATGGCTTTGCAGCAATCCCTCATACTGAGCAAGCATGAAGCGACAGTGGAAAGAAAAACTCCGCTTTAACGGGAAGGAAAAACCTCCAGCATAACCAGAACCAGGCTCAGTATGAACGGTCAACTGCCTCGACCGACTGGGGGTTAGAGAAGACAACAGAGACACAACAAGAGAGACATAAAAGCACAGAAGCACACATTGATCTAGTAATCTGTTCTACACTAGATGGCAATAGCGGGTGATCACGCATGCCCAGATCATCGGGATGGCTCTTAAGATAATCTTATGAGATATTCCTGCCATGTGTGGGACCACTCCGACCTCAAACCGGGGATGTTCAACATTTTGGGTTGTTACCTGAGGACAATGTGACATGTAGCCAATCAGGTGAGGGAAACCCAGAGAGAGAAAAGGCCCCAGGTCACCTCTATATCATAGTGCCGCAAACGTAGAACCCTCGATTCACTTTGTCTCCACTGAATTAACCAACGTCTCTCCTTTTTCTCTGTTAAAGTTAGCCCACAAACCTTCGGCATTGTTCTTCCTGGTCGGCCATTTTTATTTAATCTAAACTCACGTTTGAGCTCAAGATGTTTTGCTAGATTCCCCGTCTGACATCTGGTCGTTTCACGAGTTAAATTTGTTTGTGTGTGTGTGTGGTGTGTTGTACTTGCCGTTTGACCGAACACCACAACACTGGACGAGCAAAGCTGTTATAGCTACAATTTCTTTAAATCACAATGTGTGACATCTCACAGGTTTTGAAAGACAACAAAAAAAATCAGCCGACAATTTAAAAAAAATCTTTCTTCGTGAACAGAGTATTAAAAGGTCAAACCTTCAGAAAACCTTCAGGGTTAATTCATGGTTCCATCAATTACAAAAGGTCATACAGGTCCTGAAATAGCAAACAGGCCCATAACATCACCATCACCAGGTTGGTATATCAGTGTGTCCTGTTTTTAATGCCAGCCTCTAGAAAAGGTTAACTTTTGTATCCTCCCTCTCCAGACTATCTAGCCCAAAGTCTTGGTGATTGTCAAGTTGTATTTTTTTAAGTCTGCAGTGGGATTTTCACTGTGGATTTCTCGCATGGATGCCATTTTTTTCCTCCAGCCTCTTTCTTGTTGAATCAGGAGTTGAATCCTCCTGGATGAGGCGTTTAAGAGAGCTGACTAATTTTGCTAAGCCAGTGTGTCTTGGGAAAGTTCCCCACCATTCCAAGTTTTCTCCCTTTGTGGATAATGAATTTCACTGTTGTTTACTGGAGTCCCAAAACCCCAGTGAGCCCTTCTAAGCCTCTCCGTACTGGTAGATGTCCGACTCCTTTAGATTGGGGAATGAGATGTAGATATCTTTGAGTTGTCAGACAGGTTCTATTTTAGTCATTTTATGATTCTATGTGTTTGATCAGGCCTAGGAACTGAACCCAAAAATTTATTTACCAAGGTTAGTTGTTCATTTTTCGCTTAGAATCAGATTAGTTTGGATAGCTTTTTTTCTTTTAATAGAAGAAACCATTTAAAAACTGCATTTGTGCATTTACTATTGTTATCACGGTTAGCTATCAACATTAGTTTGATGATCGGAAACATTAAAGTGTGACAAAAAAGCAAAAACAAAAGAAGCCTGTAAGGGGGACTAGTCCCTTTTCCACAAACTTTCTGCACTCCCTGACCATCAATACTGCATTAATGGCCTGCCCAAACCAAAGCTTTGAGCATTAATTTGCTTCTCTGCTCTGCAGCATTTGGGCCAATTTTGATATTTTTTTTGCTGTCTATGTTTGTCTCTCTGACTTTCTGACTCAGTTCTCTCTAAAATAAGGGCAGTGAGTGGGAAATGATAGCACATTTTGTTACCTAACGTACTTTGTGTAACAGCAGAACACGACGGGCACTCTCCAGAGCACTCTCGTTGTTTCCATCCCATTTCCTGTGTTTACAGGAAGCAAAAGCAGCAATGGTGGTATCTTAAAAAAATCCTGATGCTCGTAAATGGTACACACTGCTCATGATAAGCATTGGAGATTTTTTTTCCCCTCCATTATTTTCCAGAAAAGATACGACGCTGTGAAAAAGCAGCAGTTGAGTTAGATGTTTATTTTTACGTGTCATTTTCACAGGAAAAATCTGCCTGTAAGGTGGAGTCTTTTTTTTACTTGGCATATATTCATTTCCAGGAACTCGCCCACTTTATAAAAAGATAATCATCTTTTCCCCTCAGAAGCACAGATAGTATCTGTTTTAAATTTGGCTCACCTTGTTTGTGGTTTAAGCACGTTTCCCACATGGATCAAAGCTAAGGAAGTTTATTCAAGCTGCACAATAAGAAGACAAAAGAAATGTTTTGTTTCTGGACCGGGGAGAATCGCTCGGTATCTGAAGGCTAAAATAAGAAACAAGTGGATTCAATTTGCGACCAATTATACATTTCTGATCTTTAATTTCCTCCTAATAAATCAGTTATTTAGTAGAATTACACAATAATCAAAGTCAGAAGACTTTTATTCAGCTTTCTTGCCTTTTTTTCAGCCAACAAAATCATGTGACTCTATGCTAAAAGGTAGTAGTCTACCACATATTTCTGGATTTCCACTTTAAAAGTCTTCCCAAAAGAAACTTGATATTTCTAATTAATATTTCAGGATGTATAAAGGCTTTTTTCACGCACGCACTAATTATGAGTCGTGTTCAATCAGAAAAAAACTGTAGCTCCACCCTTTGCTCTCATCTTCAAAAGGCACATGGGCTGTGTTATTTATTGCCAGTCATTATTAATGGTAAATGCAGCAGCCTTTTAGCCCATTCCTGGGTCTTTATCTGAGCCTGAATTATGCATTTGCTCTTTAAGTCTTTTCTTTTTTTTTTTTTTTTTTTTTTTTTTATCTCTGAGCATTAAACTGTTCAGGATGCTGAGCTCCACTTAGCAGGAGTCACCATATGACAAACACGCAATTAGCAAATGGGAGGAGGAGGCGGAGAGGAGGGAATCTGGTGCAAGATCAATTTGCTCTAAAGTCCAATATGAAGCAATGCATTAGTGCTACCCTTGGCCGCCACTCGGCAGTGTCAGTGCTTTCAGATGCTGGGCTCTGAGAAGGTGGGGAACATGCAGGGTAAGTGTATTAAGAGTGAAAATACTGCCTGGGGGTACGAGGAGATGAATGGAAAGCCGCTGATCTTTCCTGGAAGGAGATCAAAAGGACACTAAAAGATGTCAGAAGAGAGCTCCGGATCAATTTGCCTCTTTGTCAGTTTGTACCCATATTTTTATCCCAATCCGCTTCCATGTCATACCTTTAAAGAAACCATTTTAAAGCCCCGTACTTTACAATCATGTGCCTATTGATCTGAAGAGTTACGTATTTAGTGTATGTTAGGAATGTGTAATAGTAGCAGCCGTGGCTGCCTTGCAGCAACATGGTCCTGGGTTTGAATCCCAGCCTGGGCTCTCTCTGCAGACAGCTTTAGACGTTAGAAGCAGTCCTCCATTCATGTTTTTTGAAGACGCCTTGAGGTGACTCAGATACTGTCCTGAATTCTCCCACAGAGACCCTTTTCTCGGCGACAGTATGACTCACTTCTTCCTCTCCTCTTGCTCTTGTTTCGTTTGCATCTTATGTCACCCGTTACCAACCTGCTCAGCGTCCTGTTGTGTCATTTTCTTAAAGACGTACAGGGAGATCCAGGCAGACTTTCTGAAAAACGACCGCAGACATCAGGGTCTTCGAGTCATTTGTGCGATTATTTGCACCCTAGTATATATAGCTGTAAATGCATTCAATTAAAAGCACTATTTTGGGCGTAGCAATTAAATTAGAAAGTTTTTTTATTCAAGTCACATGTGGCTTGTTTAATTCTGTAACTAAAGAGTTGGCGCATGTAGGCAAAACTCCCCAAAACCCTGTAAACCAAGTCTTTTTCCCTTTAAACCTCTGACTTTTCCACATTACTTCACATCCCAACCAAAAGCTTCAAAGATTTTATTGAGTATTTAAGGCCAACGAGTAACAAAGTGGTGCATGATTGTTAAAAGAAATAAAAGAAACAATACATGTTTTTTTAAATAATATTTCTACAAATACAAATCGAAAAATTTAGAATATTTGTATTCACCCCCTAACTCTGTTGCTCCAACATAAAATCCAGTCATCTACTAAGTAAATGGAGCAAAGCTGGGTTTAATTTAACCTCAATATAAATCCAGCTGTTCTGTGAAGCTTTCAGAAGTTTTTTTTTTTTTTAGAGAACCTTAGTGAAGAAACAGTTTTAGGAAGACCAAGGGACACAGCAAACAGGTCAGGCAAGACATCAAGGGGTGGATTAAAGCCCGGTTGATTGTCAGTCATCCAGGTCATGGTCATTCCACAAAAAGTAAAAAACAAAGCAACTGGACTTGTTTTTCGTAGTTGAAGACTCCAGGAAGCTTTCTCAATTCAAAAAGTCTGGAGTAACGTGGAGTAACAAGCTTTATACTACTGCCTAACAAAGGCCTTGTAATGGCTTAGATAACATGCAAATTCAACCAAAACAGGACCACCCCTTTGTAATGGGCGGTCGTTAAAGACATTAAGACATTACTCCAGACTTTTTGAATTGAGAAAGCTTCCTGGAGAGGAAGCGAAACGTCTTCAACTACGAAAAACAAGTCCATTTGCTTTGTTTTTAATTTTTTTTTTGGAATGTTCCAAATGTTAAACAACAACAGGCCATCATCTGAAAATGAGCAGAATATCAACAAACTGGCCAGGATATGGAGGTTCACCTAAACAGACAGGCTGGGCAAGAAGAACAATGAGCAGAGAAGCAACCAAGATCCCCACGGCAGCTATGGAGGAGCTGCAGAGATCCACAGCTCAGGTGAGAGACTCTGTTGACAGAACTTTATACTAAAGCCCACTTACCCAGGTCTGGCCTCTGTGGAAGAATGGAAAGCAGAAATCTGCTGCCACAAACTGTATAGATGACGAAGCAAAGATGAGACTAAAATGCAACTATTTGGCTCACAAGGGAATCACAATGGCTGAAGACCAACACTAGCCTGGACAGACCATGATCCCATGTGAAAGCGGGTGGTGGCAGCATCATGCTGTGGGGATGCTTTACTTCAGTGGGGAACGGTGAACCCGGTCAGAGCTGATGGGAACACGGACGGGGCAACCCAGAGAGAAAACCTGCTAGAGGCTGTGAAAGCACTCGGGATTGGGGCAGAGGTCCGTTTAAGAGGGAAACCTTGAGATGAAACGGATCAAAGGTTACCAGCCTTTCCGGTTTTAAGACCTCACTGAGTTTTAGAGGATCTTCTGCATATTTGCAAAACAGGCAGCAGCTAAATTTCAGTAGCATTGTGTGTAATCCACGCGAGCAAACAAACCCTTCTGCGCTTTGAAATGAGTCCCTCCAATGATCCCATTAATCATCCCAAGTTTTCCTTCTGCACGTTGAACGTCAGCGCACAAAAACCCGCCCCTCTGTTTGGCTGACAGGCTCCCTATTCACCCTCTTCATCTAAACTCAAAAAACAACTGCACACAGCTCCGCTCACAAATATAACTCTTGTATAATTCCCACAGCGGGTGTTGGAAAGTGTGTGCTTTTCCAAAATAAAAACAAAAAACCGGCTTCAACCCACGGTTCATGTTAACAAGAGAAGGCTAATTCTTAACGCCTGTATAAATTAGACTCACCATGGCAACAGCAGGCAAAATGGGATGAAGTGTGTTACGCAAGGCATCGTTTATGAGCCAACGGCAGAGAAGTAGGACACGCACACACACACACATTGGGCTGGGGTGTTTCAAGTACCAAATATTGACTTATAATTGTTATTTTTTTCTTCAATACTCTAAAACTCCACAGATGCTCTGCAAAACCTCCACAAAGTCATGGCAAGCCTATAGTAAATGATTTTCATGGGTTTTCTCCTGCTTTTTGCACTTACTATGACATGATGTGATTGTAAGAGTAGAAACAATCTTAAAGATTAATGCAGGAAGAAGATAATTAGAGGTTTTATGCCAAAGAGAAGAGGGCAGGTATGAATATGCAGCAGCAGCAGCAGCAGCAGGGCTGTGAGAGATAATCAAACCGTCGGTGGCAGAACAAATCCAGTTGATTGAGGTGATGATCCAGGTATGACTGGAGATGAGATAATGCATTCCAGAGAATCCTGTAAAGTTGCAAGATTATGCCTACGAGCGCAGTTATGAGCACACGTTTATGCGAACCGGTTCTGAACAGAAGCACAAACCTGAGCTGAAACGACCTGCGCTCCCAGAGTCAAAACATTTCTGCTGTTCTTCCATTTCCCCTGATAAGTCTTCGCAAAATGAAAAGTCTACAACGCCTGAAAGAGCAAATTTAGGTAGCATTCAAAATACCTGCATGAACTAACAGTGCGGTGAAAACATATTTCCCAGCTTCCACGTTTCTTTTTGTTTTTGTCAGTTAGGTGTAAATGTTTCTGGTCAAAGTTATTTTAATACAAATAAGAGCAAATAAAGAAATACATTTTGAAGTGATGATTTGCTATTTTAAAGGGGGAAAAAGTATCCAAAACAACCTGCCTCTAAGAAAGGAGGCATTTTCCCCCTTAACCTATAATAACAGGTTGCACCATTCTTGGCAGCAACGACTGCCTTCCAGCGTTGCCAAAAACAGGCAACGGGTCTTTTACGTCGCATGACAGGAATTTTGTCCCACACTTCTTTGCAGAATTGTCTTAATTTGACTCCATAGTGGGGATTCCAGGTGTCAAAAACCAGGTTTTAGGTCATGCCACAGAATCTTTACCAGATTCAATCCTTTAGGTCCAGACTTTGACTATTGGTCACTCCAAGATCATTTCTTTTTTTAACCCTTCAAAAAAAGCAACCCTTGTGTGCTTTGGACCACTGTACTGTCGCAGCAGTGCAATTAGCCGTAAGATCATAAGCTGCTGGATGGACATTTTTGTTTAGGATTTTAGGCTGAAGAGCAGAATTCATGGTTTCCTTAATTACTGCAAGTTGTCCAGGTCCTGAAGCACGAAAGCCCCCCCAGACAGTCACGCTACTGCCACCATGTCCTCAAATGTCTTGGAGAATCATCAAGATATTTCTTAGTTCCACGCTATGTTATGTGTTATTTTTCATAAGCACTGGTCTCTCATATCCAGTTCTGCAGACGTGGCTCTTGGTTAGCTTGTGACCCCAATCATGAGTTTGTTGATGACCTCTTGGAGTAAATTTGGTAGACCTGCCAGTCCTGGAAAGCTGCCCCGCAGTTCCATGTTTTCTCCATTTGTAAAAAAAACAGTCGTCGCTGTGGTTCACTGGAGACCCAAAGCTTTAGAAATGGCTTTGTTACCCTTTCCAGACGTCGTTGATGGTTAATTCATGATTTAATAAGGTGGGCAATTAGATTTTCACATGGGTCTTGGTTGATTTGGATAAATATCCCTCCTTCATAAAAGGAAACTGTCATTTGAACAAAATTAACTTCTCTGTAGGGCCAAGATGCAGATTCAAGCTCAGGCACCAGGCTTTAACCCTCCTTTCATCACATTAACCCCCCTACCGTCTTGGAGAGAGTTATGTTTATGAGAGAGAGCACGTTTTGAATCCAAATTTGCCTGCTGGTAAAGTACACGGCACTGATAAATCTGCAGAGCAGCCATAATCACAAGTACTGTTTCTGTTCGTGAGGAATCACCAGAGCAAAGAGACGAGAGAAGCATATGCAAATGTGAATTTACCATCCTACGGGGCAGAAGGCTCATGATATTGCTTCTTAATCAAATTCAGGATTTGCTCATTTAGAGGAACTTCTACAGAGCAAATGATTTGGAGAACGAAGAGCCTCATTATGTTTTAGTGCCGAGGTAAAAGCTTGCATCCCTCCTGTGGACCGCGCTTCTATTCATCTTTACTTGAAAGGTTTCTCATAAATTGCTAAAAGACAGTAAGGAAAATGTTTTATGATGACAGTGTGGAGGGGAAAAAAACGCGCAATGCGAAGATGAAACACCTTTAATAATAGAGACGACTCAAACAAGAGTGAGTTCAGCTTTCACAGACGGCAAACACGGAAGCACCACACTGAGAAGAAGTCAGACGAGTCTTATTTTTACAATGAACAAATGCACAAAGCTGATGATGCCCTCTGCCATTGCTGTGGGATAATATCTCTCAGTTGAAAGCATCTTTCCTCTAAGCAGTGAGAAAACAAAAGAAACTGGAAATTAAAGGTTATGATTACCAATTTTAAAGTTTTGGCTTAAAAATATTGTTTTCAATTACCAATTGTATTAAAAAAAGCTAATTTTAGTATCCCAAAGATGTGGTTAACTTTTGTATTTCATATTTGCTTTATGCATCAAAACATATAGTTTTCCCCCTATTTAAAGAAAGTAATAATAATAATGACTTATGCTCCAATTCTGTTTAGCCTAGTTTAGCCTGGATGAAAACAGGACACTATAATTGAAAAGTTATTTCAGTTCTAAGTAGTTTTTCAATGAAATTATGGTAAATTATATACAGAGAGCAGCATTTCTCATTTTTAATAATAGCAAAAAGAAGAAGCCGAAGCACAAAACTTATTTGGTAGCCTTTGTATTTAGAATTACCTTGTCATTAACAGCCGGCAGACGCATTTACTTATTTTATAGGCTACCTTATTGACTAAACAGTCGTAATATATCATCATTCCTGATGTCTTCCATTTGTTAGAAGAAAAAAAAACTCTAGGCCTACTAAATTAATAAAAATAGTTAAATTATATTTTTTTTTACGTAGATGACAAATGTATTTATAGTAGCCAAACTCCAAATCCACTTCAACAAACGTAACGTTTTCAGCATTTAAGTACAGCTGTATTAGACGTCTGGCTGACAGTAAACGTTCCTCCTACTCCATGCGACAGCTGTTATATTTCCCTCTGTAACCTTTAAGGTCTTCTGTGTTTTTATGGCCAATTCGACATGTGAGATTCAGCACTTTATCAAAATGTCACATTGTTTAAAGTGTATCCAAGCAACACTTTTTATCGATTGTGGTTGAAAAACCCCCGACTTGCAACCAATGATTGACGGTTTCACTTCTTAGTTTGATACGCAACACTCCTCCTGTTCGCCTGAAGTCAAACAACAGAAAGAGGTCAAGTAATTACTATTAGCACAGATTCCCTCTCTCCAGCTCAGCTTTTTCAGTCCTTCTACCTTCCTCCATCTTAACTTTGCTCCTAGAAAATTTGTTTGCATTGAGAAGATGACCAGTAGGACTAGCTTGGTGCTGGAGAAGTTTTATTATGTGCTTAGGAGCACCAGATGTTCAGTTACAGCGTGATGAAAAACTTTAGGAAAGTCCAGCTTTTCAAGGCAGGATCCATACAAAAAGGCAGTTTATTTTAAAGCGGTGTTTCTAATAGCTGTTTCAATAAGAATTATTTTAAACACTTGACTCTTTCTAGAAAGATACATATAGTGATCCCAAATCCCTCACCGACCACAGAGGGCCTGTATGTGTTGCTCTGATGTTGGCCTCCACAACGGTTCCTTTGAAACAGGACCAAACAAAGATAACTAAAAGGATGGTAGATATTTACTGGAGTCTTATGACTACTATTCCTGACAGAAGACGATAATTTCATTATTAAACAACGCATCAAATCACAGTTATAAAAGCCATAATGAAATATCCTCTTGGCAGGTATGAACATCTCGAAGTAGATGGCTCAATTTTGCACACGGAAATAAAAAAACTACAAAAAGGAAATAGTCAAAACTAGAAAGGTCAAAATGACAAAGTTGGGTTAACGGAAAGCAGAATGTCAAGGCTCATAAACCGTTTCTAAGTGGACGAAAGGTCAAAATGTTTCCTCATAACAACATGCCGATCTTGGCAGCACCTAGTCGACATGTTATTGCTTAGCTTGACAGATTTTGTGACGGAGGATTGATCATTACTGCACATAAAATACTCTAATTAGTAGGAAAACACCAACCTGTCAACACAACATCTCAAAGTTCTAATAGAACTACCAGGAACCTGACCAATTGCATGTTCCTAATTTGGGATTGCCAGTATTAAAAAGACACATAAGTTACTATTGCAGAAAACTGTGAAGATAAAGATGAGTGACTCGCCTTTTCTGATCAACGATACACAATATGCCTACCAATATCCGATATCCATGAACCTAAGCACCCCAATCACTAAACATACACATCTGGTGTGGGAATTAGGGGTAATAAGAGTTCATTCAGCTAGCCAGATATATATATATATATATATATATATATATATATATATATATATCTATATATATATATATATATATATATATATATATATATATATATATATATATATATATATATATATATATATATATATATATATATAGAGCACATTTAAAGTGATGAGTTGGTCATGCAGAAGTGAGAACATGACAGACTGGACGCCTATGAACTCCAGCCACTGTAATCTGATCTCCCTCTGGTTAGTGTGTAAAATGTATCACCTTGGCAAAAGAGCCATGTTGCAAACCTATCATGATGACAGTAATGAGTTCCCACAAATCTCTGAACAAAGAATTTAAACAGCGCTTACATCCTTCCTGTACTAAATCTCATTTTTACACCAAGAACTGAGAATTTATTGGCTTCAATAAATAAATTAAACAGCAAATGAATACTTGTGTTGTTTAAAAAGTGGCATTGAGGATTCCCTCCAAATGAGATATTAACATGTGATTATCATGTTTATAAAGCCCCTATGCAAAACTGAAAACCAGGAGTAAGCTTAGGCTGACTTATAAACAAGACATCAAAGAAAAGAAACAATTTTCACGACATCGCCCCCAATGGATTTTCTCAAATCTGTGAGAATCTCCTGTGACCAGAAATAATCCCAGAATCCTGACCCAGATAGACCGCTCTGATCTCAGCGTCCTCCCATAAACAACTAAAGCCTTTATCAGGTCAACACTCAAACAGGCTTGAGTGTATGAATAAGAAGAGGAATCATCTGACTGTGACTTGCCTTGGACACAGACCGGGAGCTGAATGTGTTACGGCGGGGATGTTGGAATAACACAATCTTCCTTCTGTGTGTGCGCGTTTGTGCATGTATGAGGAGACGTCCGCTCCGTCACATGAAACCCGAGATAAAGCTGAGCTGTCTAAAAAAATGGGCAGAAGGGCACGCTAGTGGTGACCCGATTTAATCGTGTTGCATGTAGCCATCACCTCTGTCACTGCAGGTGAAATTTTCCTCCTCACATTCAGCCGTCTCTGAACCAAAGCAAATTCTTGTTCCTCGCCGCTCCAGGGGCATTTTCCTGCAGTTCAAAAAGGGCCCCTGAAGCTCTTTCTGACCCTGCCGGGAGAGTTAAGAGTGGTCAGACTTCCTCTCATGTTCTCGAGATGTGATTATAGTCACCCTGCTCTAATTATAGGTCGTCTGAATTCTCATGGGGCAAAGAGAAAAAAAACATTACAGCTGGTGTACGGAGTGGCGTTTAAATGGACAGACAACCAGATTAAGTCAGGCGTGTCTCGACTGGAGTTCCATTTGGGGCAGCTGTCGTTGACATCTTAGCCACGCAGAGCTGCGCGTAATCCGTTTTGAGAACTGTAAACCATATCATCAAGGGCATCTAGCAAATCAATGTCCTCCAACATTAATAAAAAAAAAAATCTAATTTATGCTTTAGAACCAACAGGGAAGGGTTTCGGTTACATGGATATGACGGGTTTCCTGTATATAATGACTGTAGCTAATTAAAAGCTGAAACATATAAGGCGACGTCAGGTTGTTTGTAATGCCACATAAAAAAAACAGAAGCTAAAACGGAAACAGTTGTACGTGCTTTACTAAAAGTTTTCCAAACCAAGAGGTATTCTCCGATTATCTTGCAAAGACATGTCCATAAACAAGAAAAAGAAATAGTATGAAGCGATTTCAGGCGATTTTGTGGGTAATGTGCAGTTGATGCGTTCATACCCAAATAAAAAAAACAAAACCTTTAACACATCAAAGTAAACTATTGTGTTAATTATTCACAAATCTGTGTCACATTCTTACACAAAATAAATAAACAGGCTGCTGACGAGCTGTTTTGTGTTTTCATTGTACATTTTGTGCACCTAAAAAAGCTTCTTAAAGTGGGTCCAACGTAAAGCAGCGAAATGAAGCTTGTTGATATCGCGCATATTGATACCATCCCGTTTGATTGAAGATGACTTCACAAAGTGCCTTGAGATGACGTGTGTTGTGAAATGGCGCTGTATAAATCAAAATTTAATCAAACTGAATCAAGAATTATAAGCAAATGTTGCAGCCGTTTTTAAAATAAACGTAATAACAGGATAATAATAATACTTAAAAAAAGAAAAAACTAATAGCTTGACATTTTATGCATTTACAATAACTTTGTTTCAGTGCATCTGGACATAACAAAATATTGCAACTGTGGTCACATAAAATTTATCCCCATATTGATTTAATATGTCCAGCAAGCATGAGAACCTGCTTGCTAAGCTGTTCTGTACATTAAATGTGACCGATGGCCAAAATGACCACCTATGCTGCAGCGCAGGAATGCAGGCGCCGTATAAACAGGCCTGCGCCGCTTGTTTCAGCTTCATTAGTTATTTTTAGAGGTAAAAGATAACATTCCCTTCGCTGATAGCGGCTGCTGTGATAGCGTCGGCTCTTACAGCAAACCGGGCATGAAATTAACAGCAAAAAAATCCAACGGGCGGACCATTTCATCTTCCAGGGCCGAAGATGTCACGCTTCTATATTTGTCTAAGTTTTTAAAGCTACAAGCAGAACTGGGTTTTCCACAACTGAACGAGGCGCAGCTGTGGAAAAAAAAAAAACTGCAGTTTTAATTTGCGCGTTCCTGCTGCATCTCTGCACTATTTATAACGTAAAAGAAGTCCGAGAAATGTATCAACCCGTGCGCTCACGCGCTCCGGTCACATTTACTTCACAGCAGTGCCGCACATCTCAGCAGCAACATCGCTCTGGGTGTAATTTCCCAAACTGGTCACGGTGGATTAATGTTCCACTCACTCCTCGTGTAGACTTGACGAAACCATTATCATAATCCTGACTGTAGAATAACAATTTACAAAGCTGCTGAATGAAAGAAACACCAGAAAAAGAAAAAAAAAACATAACTAAAATAGAAACCCTCTCTCCCTGGCAGAGATGCCCACCGGAGGATACAGTTGCTCCCCTCTGCATCGACTCTAGTTTCACTGTTACGCGTTTCAGCTGGAGATCATTAAGGCTGCTTGGAGCAAAGACTCAGCAGGGAGAAGAGCCATCAACTACGACTTGCAGCTCTTCTACTTCAGCCACTTACCAAGCATTAGACAGAAAATTAAACATTTAACAACTAAAGTACACTCAAAACTTGAGAGGCCTTGGAGGTGTAGCAGTTGCCAGATACTGGCAGAGGAAGCAGTTTCTGTTTTTTTTTTTTATTTTACATGTGAAACACAATGTTAGAAGAAGGGAGGGCTTAAACTTAGGAGAAAGTAAATAATGACAAAGATAACAAACGTAAAAGGCCCTTTTTTTTTTGCTACATCATCACCATCCGTCTCGCCACACATCTGCCCACCCTGCGCTCTGCTTTTCAGAAACAGATTTTAACCTGCGTTCGCTTTTATCTCCAGTATCACACATCCTGTTCAGTTGAGAGCTGGGGACAAGAACACGAACGGAAAGTACACAAACGGCACCTAATGTATGAAAAAAATAAAATAAAAAATACTTTAAATCTCTTCTGCATTAGATCATGTTATACCCTCTTTCCATAAAATTCTAAGTTTTGAGTACCTTACAAAATTAGCTATACGGCTTAAACCGCTTGCACACCCCCGCTGCCCCAATTAACGACCACAGACTTCGATGTACTTTATTTACCTTTTGTGCAACAGCCCAACATAAAGCTGCACAGGCTTAGGAAGCGAGAGGAGCATGATATGGGGTTTCCAGAAGTTTACTTTACTCTGATACCCCTAAATAAAAAACAGTGCCTTAAGAAGACCCCTAATTAGTCATTGCTCAGGCTGGAGAATCTGACAAGAAATAATACTATACACTCAAAAAGGGGAAAAGAGGGCAAAGTGAACAGTTATCCACTTTATGTTTAATTTCTTTTAATTTCAAGGTAACGGCCAAAAGATGTGTTCTTTGGGTTAAAAACAGTTATGTAATGTTCACTAGAAGGAAAAAAATAAACAAACAAACACCTTTTTGTATGTATTAACAGGAAATAACATGTTAACACAAAGTGTTATAAAGGTCACAATTCTGGCCTTTATAAAAGAACGGGAAGAAAGTCAAGAGCTGTCCCTGTTGTCCCATGTAGGGGACAAAAATGTAAAAAAAATGTGCTCCCTTCAGAAGAGACCAAAATGAAACTCCTTTATCCAACTTCAAAGCACATAGTTTACCAAGGCAGCCAACACTGCACACCACTGCTAAAACACCTTCCTCATGGTAAAACAGGGTGGTGGCAGCATCATGCTGTGGGATCCTTTCGTCAGCAGGGGCAGAGACTCTGGTAAGAGTTACTGGGAGGATGCATGGAGTTAAACGTAGGGGGATCCTGGAGGAAACCTGTTGGGATTTTATTGTGTAAAGCCAAACAATAGCGTCAGATACTTAAGACGCACCTGGTTTGGCAAGACCTGCCACCTGTAGCTTTTTGTGCATCACAATCACTTCTAGTAGGACTTCCATCTTTCTAGGCCTGAACGTAGAGGGACAAATCTCCTCTGGGGACGCAGATCTCACTCCGGGACACAAAATACAGGCTTTTCTGTGAGTAAATCCATCATTTCTCAATAGAAACATAGCCTAATTGTAATGTCTAAATATGTAACACATAAACATTTTTGTGCTTAAATAAATGGGAGAAGAGCATCCTTAACACAACGCGAATTGTCTGAAAAGTTCATATTTTCATGTCCACCGCAAATTTCATCCGGTTTCGCTCTAATCAGCTTCATCCCGCTGATCAAACGCCTCATTCGCTCCTGAATCCGCGTCTACATGGGGAAAATATGTAAATCAGTCGCTCAGAACGCCTGCATCGCGTTCGGTGTGGCCACGCCATCAGAGGCTGCAAGACATCCGAGACTGGGCTTCACCTTCCTCCCAGCAAGGCACCAACCCTAAAAGATACCGCCAGAAAGGGAACGGCTTAGATCCAAACACATCCATGTGCTGGACACCTGCCCCACGTCTTTAACCGAGCATTTTTAATGTAACAGAAAGACAGAAAAGCCACTCTTTTTTCATCATCCCAGTATAAGTAATGGCTCTCATCAAGATTTTGAAGCTTATTTAGCAGTGGTTTAAGCAACGCTTTAATCAGCATCTTGACATAATTCTGCTATCCCTGAAAAGCCCAGGTTAGAATAGTCAATTATTTGGACTTACTTGTAACCTACAGCTTAGATCTACTCGATTCTGCCCCGATAAAACTTGAGAAACCAAACCCGACGGCAGGGGACAGGGGGCGCAACTCCGGCGGCAGCGGAGAGAGAGCTGTCGCAGCAGCCCAGAAAAACGTTGACGGCTCATGTCAGACTTATTGTCACTAACCACGAGGAGAACCGTGCAGGCAGCTGCAGCTGGATGTGTCACCAATCTGCTCTCTGCGTGCTGCCGTCCCGCCACGGAAAAAACAAAGAGGCAGACATAAAGGGATCATGACACGCAGATGGAGACCAAGAGCGAATCCTCTATCTGCCGGACTCTGCAGAGGCAGAGCACCAAATACCAAAACAGATTATGAGCTTATGACCCTAAAACGCTTACGGCGGTCATCGTGCAGCCACAACTCCCTGCTCCTCCGGCCAGAGGTGTGTGTGTGTGTGTGTGTGTGTGTCAATAAATATCACAGCTCACAAATGATATCAAGTTCGCCTTAACCTAGTGGCACAGTCAGAGCTGATGATTAAAGAGAAAGCATTTCCACATTTACATGCAAACGAGGAACGGCGTACTGATCTGCTCAGAGACAAGGAGAGGCAGGGTGAGGATAGGTCCAAACTCCCTTCCATAAATTCTTCGCCTGTATCTATGGAGGAGTTTGGAGACAGAGCGGGGAGGGGAGGGGAGGGGAGGGAAGGGGAGGAGGCAAAACAGATGGGAAGGCAAGGAGAGAGGGAAATATGGAGTGGGATAGAAAAGTAAAATGAGCAAAGATAGAAAACCTGAGCGAGCAACGAGCACACTGCAAAAACAGACCTTAAAATAAGTAAAATGTTCTTAAAATGTGGGTTTTTGTCCTTGATTTGAGCAGGTAAATGATATTATCTGCCAATGGAATGAGTATTTTGACCCCTAAAATAAGATAATTAGACATCCTGCACTTGAAATAAGATGATTTTTCCTATTTTAAGTGCAAAAATCTTATTCCATTGGCAAATCATCTTATTTACCTCCTCAAATCAAGGACAGATACACTCATTTTAAGAAAATTTTACTTATTTTTAGTTCAGTTTTTGCAGTGCAAGGACCCGTACCAGTAAATTCACCGCGCACCACCCAGAGCTGAGCACTCATTAGTCCGGCAGCAGAACATAATGCCTCCAGTTATCATTTCTTATACGTCGCTGCCTCTTACTTATTCCTTCAGAGGAGAAAAACGCCCACGAATCCAGGCAAACAGCTGGTTCCAGTGTTTATGCTGTATAAGTGCAATGACTCGCATGTGATATCACTGGCGGCACATAACGCATACTTTCTCGTCTCAGACCTACAGAGCGGAGACGGGGCAGCGCTCAGTCAGAGCTGCAGTGCATCTGAGCAAGTCTCCTGTATCTGTAGCTTTTTCCACGCGCTGATCCTAAAGCAGCGGAGCTCAGCTGTGGATATGAGCGGCAACCCAAAACTGACGCCTTGTCGGTGGGATTATCTGGAAAAGGTAAAATGTCAGATAATTTTTGCAAACTCTTCAAACTCTGTGGCACTGATACACCCCCCTCCCCCCCAACATATACAACATAGGGCAAAACTTTAGATGCAAGCATCAAATAAACAATTATACTTTACAACAAAATGATTGCCATTTCAAAAGTTACTTATAAGAATGTATTTTTACGGTAATTAAAAAGGGAATTTTGCTCTTTCTTACTTAAACTTTGCTTTTTTTCAATCTAACCTTCTCTGGCTATGACCACAGAATTTGTATATATTTATTAATAAAAAATTATATACACACACTGCTTTGTTTTCTTACTTTTCCAGAAGGTTTCCAGTTAGCTTTTCTGGGTAATATCACCTCGTTTTACTCCCAGTGTGTCCTTATAAATAGCACAACGGCAAAAACAAAATATTCTATACTATATTATAGTTAGATGATATTTCTACATTTTTATATCAAAAAGACAAAACATTACATAAAAGTAACAAAAAGAAATAGACTATGACATGAACAAAAGACATTTTAACATTAAACAGAATAAAATGCACAATAGAAATTATCTTTGATCTTTATAATTTGCAGCGAGGTTTTCAGTCCTCATTTAAAGGAGCGAACAGTTTCTGCACCGGTTTTCAGTCAGCTCGTTCCAGCGCTAAGGAGCTCAGAAACACATCGTCTTTCTCCTTTCCCATCCCGCCGACCAGCCCTGGAGAATACCATCGCCCCCCTCCATCCATAAATCATTCTTTCCAATCTCCTCTGGCCCAGTAATCTGTCCACTCCCAAACTCTACCCTTCCCTCCACATACCTTCTACCCCAGGAGTACCAGTCAACAACCTGCCTTCTTGACACCAGAAACTCCCAAACTGAACTAGAAACATCTCCCACACCCTGTGAGGATGCAGTGATAGCAGGACTGGACCTGTCAGGTCAGCCCGATAAGGCCAGGCAGTCATCCTGAGGCCAGATAACCTTCTGACCTAAAGCAACAAAAAGGAGGTGGCTTGGACCCACTTTATCTGACCTGATGGAAAGTTTGTGTCTGTCACTTCTGCACATGACCAATAAGCACAGAAAGAGGTTTCACAAAATCTTTGTGCAACGACTTAAAAGAACTGTTGCTAAAAATAATATCAGTTTGAAAGCATCTCAAGACAGACATTAAAAACAACTATGCTCTCTATCTTTAAATAGCCTGTCCCAATTTTCCTGATGAAAGTCTGGAGTTGTCAGCTTCCTGGACACAAGACCATTTATTTGGACTTGTGCATATTTGTCGATTCTGCTTTGCAGCTAGTTTTTTATCCGACCCACTAACACACCTACTGCCCCCCCCCCCCCAAAAAGGAAGAAATCAGCACGATAACCAGGGAGACTGCAAGGTTTTTTTGTCTCCACAGAAAGAACGGGTCCTCGCAGTAAAGCTCAAAGATGCCCTTTGCTACAAGTGTGCCCACCTTTTAAAAATTTAAATATAAATAAAGAAGGATCCAAATTCGTAGTTACACCAGCTACCAAGAGAAAAAGTTGTTAAGATTTTTTAAATAATGCTTGAAGATGCACGTTAATAATGGAACTAAGCCAATGGTTAAAAGAGAAATTAGGATGGAAGTTCACAAATTTTACAGATGCTCTTCAAAATAAAAAGTCTCTATATTTCTTCGGTTAGATGCAAATGTAGACCACAAATTACTAACGGAAATTAAAACCGCAATGGAAACAATGTTTAACACTTCAAATTAAAGCTTTCATATACATTTCAAATTAAAGGACTAAATACTTTTTTATCATAACTAAATTATAGTATTTCCCAATTGTAGGACAATAAAGGAACTCTTATCTTTAAACTAATGAAAGAAACAGGATTTTTTTTTTTATCTCAAAATAATCCTCTGAAACTTTCTTCAGAATAAAAGCCACAGCATTTCATCAGTTAGATTATTGGGCATCTAGATGGTAGAGGACCGGCAGATCTAAACCTGGTGAGAACAAAGTTACTGTGTTTGTTCATTACTACTTTCCAAATTAAAGCTTCTTTTTTTTTCATGGTTTAATCAATACAAAAGGTAGATTCCTGATTCCTAAGCACCAAGTGGCACCATCAAAATCCTTCTAGTTTGAATTTAACATTTAAAAGCGCAAATCTTAAAATACAATTGGACCAGTAAAAGCCTCCAATGAAAACCAGATTCTCAGGGCCACTGAACAATCCACACCGTTAAAGAAATGAGTACTGAACGGGAAAACCAAACAGACCCTCCTTCTATAAGAATGCACCCCTTCCCCGCCCTTACATGCGCGGCTTGCAGATGGTAAAACATATGCACAGAAAAGCAACGTCAAGGGGGACGTACAAGTGGGTGTTCTTGGAAGTGAGAAGGCCAAGAGTTTTTGTCTTATCTGAGAAACTGTGCCAAAAAACACAAACTCTTGTTGTCCTTGTTATTATTATCATCATCAAGCTCTAAAAACGGCATAAAGAGACCTGGGGTTGAAATGAGTCTACCAAATGCGACGTTAGTAAAATAAATAACACAATTGGCAAATTGAGTTTGTCCCGGCTTTTTATTTTATTTTTAATTTAGAGCATTTATGTGGCCAAGACCAAAGAAAAGTTGAAAAGCTCCCTCAAAAACGTGTTTCTGTTCAAATCCTTGACAGTAGACAGAACCAAAGACGGACAAAGCCACGGTTACACCACCCAGCGGACGGCCTGTAACTTTAAAGCCATGCCGTCCTCCATACTGTCAGCCTTACAGTCTGCCATGAAAATTGTTTCACCGCGACACTGGCTGACTGGATGTAGACTCTGGGTACATGCCACCAGCACATATTTTACATACCACCGTTTCAAATCCCAACATGTCATTTCCTGTGAGTAACAGGGCCCTTTATTTTACGGAGGGAGGGAAAAACAACAGCCAAGAGGGCATCTTGAGGAGTGACATCAAGCAAGATTCTCTCATATGTTTGGACAAATCCGTAAGCAAGACTTGCATGTTACTTCTTACAAAGGTTAGATAATCCCTACAGCACCATACTAAAGACTTAAAACAGTTCTTGATTAATATATACTCTCTTCCTAAGGAGCCAGATTATCTTGTAATATTTTAAGGAGTTCTTGAACAATGTTTTATGGTTTTTAAAAGGAGGAGGAACTTTATCTTTGGATATCAGCGAGACCTCACTGTGTTCGTTCAGGGAAGAGAAAGTCTCAGTCCTAAAAGAAGAAGTGTTTACAAAAGAGTTTCACAAGAGTTTCTATTAAGAAACAGGACATCCTCATCGTTCAGTTGATCCTCTATGAAAATATCTCTATGCCGATCATCTTCCTGGGGATAGAAAAATATTTTCAGCCTGCCGGACAGGTGTTCCCTTTGGTGTTGTAGACAGATGGGTGTCATAGATTCAACTAAAGAAATAGGGACAAAATGTGACAGACTCCTTAAAGGGGCCTAAATACTAGGCATGACCTGGTTACCAGAATCTAGGTTCTTAAACCTCTGAATTGTTTTGTCATACTATAGGAGTGATAAGACAACACGTTTTGGAGTGAAAAGAGTTTCTGTAGCATGGAGAAGCAGTGCTGCTCCTACCCAACTAGTTCCTGCATGCTGCCAGTCAGCTGCATAAAACAAAGCTACAATAGAAATTAAACCTCCAAAAGGATACAATTTCACCTGTTTAGAAATACACTATACTGCCAAGAGTATTTGCTTGTCCAACCTTCACACATCAAAGTCAAAGTATCTTTATTAATCTCCCTTGGATACAAGGATCAGCTGCATCACACCACATCTCAATCGGCAACAACAAAAAGTTTCATCTAGGAGCATCGAAAGGTCCTGCGGTGTGTTTCAGCCGTCAAGCGCAGCATGTTTTGAGATTTCAAGCATCTGAGCATCCAAATCAGCAGACGCTGGAGTTGGAAAATCGTAACTTTTGCAGCTGGACGCAGAGCCTCAACCAATCAGAGAGACTCCGCTACGTGACTTAGTGGCTCATTTTCCGACGAGACAGAACTGAGTCTATCCACACTTTGCTGAGAGCGTCAACAGGCTCTGCACAAGCGTTTAAGTTAAAGCATCGGACGCATTTTTGATGCTCAAATACAGTTTGGTCTGAATGCAGCGTTAGAGTAAAGACAAAGTATTGTTTTGTGTAAAATGAAATTCAACATCCAAGATTTGTAAAAATCAACACACAGATGTGATGTGTCAACGCCTTGCATGAGAAAAGAACATTTTTAACAGATGAAAATTAAATAAAAAATACCACATTCTCTTTGGTTCAGACCAGTTAGCAGAGGTTTGACTACCTTCCTGCTACAACAGACATGGACAGAACAAGAACCCCCCCCCCCCACCCCACCCCCATCAGTAACTAAAAGACTTCAAAGAATAAAAAACATAATTGAAAAGCGTAACTGTTAGCTTCCAGGCGCAATTGGTCTTCTCTCTTCACGTCAACACTGCTGTGTTGTTGTTTTTTTTTACAGTTTGGGGGAAAACCCAACAAAACTGACAGCGCGTCTGATTTTCCTCCAAACCGCATACTCATAATTCCTTTAATGAGGGTTTGGGAGGAATTAAGAAGGAAATGGGCGCGCGCATGTGTGTGTGTGTTCGCTCTCGTCCTTTGAATGTGTGTGAGGCACTGAAAGTGAGAGACGGGGAGAAAAAGAAAAGGAAGAGAAGGAAAGTGGGCTGAGACCGAGGGCTGCAGACGCAAGTGAATGAAAAGCCGGCTGTGGTAAAGTGGAGAGAAGGTGATGGGAAAGCCTGTGGGAACAGACGCTGGTCTTGCATCCCTGTCTCAGCTTGGCACAGGAAAAGCGCACACCAACCCTCCTTTTCAGCTTAGACACAACCCAAACAGCCTGGCAGCAAAGCAAAGCGCTCCCACTTAACCATATCAAAGTCTGACTGGCTGGCGCTATGTTTAAAGGAAAATAAAGTCAAACTTTCAACCTAGAAGCAGCATAAGCAGCCTAGGGGAGAAACTACGCCGCGTTGTTAATCTGTTATCTGGGTAAAAGCGCAATATATGTCAGAGCTTTGCGATTGCGGGACGAGGCTTCGATCGGCACGAGGGAGATGCAGCTGGAAAAGCAACACCAGCACAGCAGACCGGCCTTTTTTTTTTTTTTTTTTTTTTTTTTTTAAAAAGGTGTCCTAGCAGGACGGAAACTGGCGTGGGACTTCAAAGACAGCGGAGCTGCTGCTTTGTTTATTTACTCTGGTTTAACTGGCAGCTCCACAGTGGGTGGCACTGATAACCTTTGACCTTCATAATCAACACAAACCTGCGAAGGAATTTCCTAAAATCAGCAGCCTGGGTCTCGTGTTGCAGCCGCGGAGTGAGTCTCACCGAGGAGAAATGATTGTGCACACATGCGTGGATACCAACAGGCAAACCTACTGAACAGACCGAATAACCGTGCTCACTGGAATCATGCCAATAGGAAACCAAAAATCGGATCTCCTCACCAATCAGTTCATGCACCGTACATAAAAGTTAACAGGTTGCACTGACAGCACTCTCTTGTTTGGAAATTGCTGCTAAGGAGCACAGACTATAAGTTAGCCATTATCAGAATAAGTAACGTGTTGGAAGCTTCTGGAGTGGAAGCTGTGTCGTCTACAGAGGCATGGCAGCTGTTCCTTCAGGCTGCTACATGCAAACAGTGAGACATCAGGAAATTACAAGAAGCTGGCAATAGAACATCAAAGTCTCTTTTATGCCTTTTGCAGAATCCTAACAGAAAATCTGAGACTGACACTACCTGCGATAACCATGCTAATCACAAATATAAGACATTTTTTAATTCGAACTCTAATCATGTTTTGAAATAATATTGAAACGCTGTTTAATTGCAGAGCTGTGCAACACCAATTACTCTCGCTGGCGCACACAGTGTGACGTCTCCTCCGATTGCAATACAAATGTCAAATAGTTGACTGGGGCAGGAAGTCTCCTTAAAGCTCCTGTATAGTATAGCCTGCTTTGGATATTTTATTGTAAACAAACGCATTTGTTTGACTTACAGAAAGCAGGTAAAAAAAAAATATTATCTATATATCTTGAAAAGAAATTTTAGTAGTCAAAATCTATATCAGTAGATCAGCTGTTTATAAATATTTATTGGCCAAAAAAAAAACCCTGATTGCTGAATCTATAAATCAGAAATCATTTATTATTTACTTAACCTACTTAGTTTTAAGGGTGTCATGCTTTCAATAGGGAAATTATACAAAAAAAGAACGTCGATTTTGAAAGCTGATAATGTAATAATCCTTTGTCATCTGCCAACCTAGAGTGAGGATATGTGAGAATAATCTGCTGAGAATTAAATTACTGCTGGCTGATGCATCCCATGCATCGCCTTGATCTACTAACCCAGTGCCCCAGAGAATGGGAGCTTTCCCCCCTCCACAGCTGTATGTGTGTGTGTGTGTGTGTGTGTGTGTGTGTGTGTGTGTGTGTGTGTGTGTGTGTTGTTTGGTTGAGGGGGGGACATTTTCCTGCCTGATCCTCAGAGACGCTTCCTAACCAACAAGCCACGCATGAATCCGTACTCTCGCATGCTTCGGCTCACCTCTGCAAAACTTCCCCAGTAAGAGCGGCTCCTCAGCGGCGTGTCTTCCCGTCTACCTGCGCCCGTCCACCCATCCGTCTCAGAAAAAAAAAAAAAAAAAAAAAAACACAGAAAGGAGAAAGTGCGTCTTCGCTTTCAGCGCAAAAAAATCTTGATTTCCCTGCAGGATTTTTTTTTTCTTTCCCACGCAGCAGCTTTAAAGCAAATATTGGGAGTCTTTACAGCAGAAAAAGCATGCAGCAGTGAATAGATTATCGCCCGTTTCGTCCCTGATAACCAGACGTCGCAGGCAGCGCGTCCACACACACACAAATCGCTGAGCCGACCCTCATACATTCCAGTTTGTGTTCGAGGCGCTCCTCCTCGACACCGGCGGACCAATCAGAGGCCAGATATGTCACCGAGTGGGCGGGGCTACCCAGCTCTGAGAAGAAAGACCCCAAGACTCCATCATGTGGTGGGGGGCGTTGGGGGTTGAACGTCAATGATATGTGAAGGTTCTTTTGTTGGGTTTCCTTCAAAATAAATCAGACTGAATGAGCCTTTTTTAAAAAAAAATTTAAAACCTTCAGTTTAAAAAAAAAAACACGAAGCACATTAAGATAAAAATACAATTTTTATTTATCACTTTATTTGTTTTGGGTCATTGTTAGAGTATCTGCGGTGCATCTCTTTTTATTTCAAAATTGCATATAAACATTTGGCCCAGTTAAAAGCAATTTCTTTTTTACCAAATGATGAAATAATTATGCAAAAGCTAAGAAAAACAGAATGGATTAATTATTCAGTGCAATAGTTCAGCTATTTGCCATATAGACCTGTTGTAACGTTTTAGTTTGTTTGTGTCTAAGCTGCAGTATGCTCCAAATAATTATTTTTGTTTCATTTCGTTCTATCGCATGTTTCAGTTCTTCAGTTTTAATTTTGATTTCACTTGAATAAAATAAATCAGAATGTGGTCTCGGATAAGCGGAGAATGATGAGTAGGAGTCTTTATGATGTCTCTGCTTCTTTAAAGAAAAGTTAGTGCATTCATCCAAATAAACATCATCCAATACATTTGTCACTCAATAAACACTCTAATAAAACAAAAGATTACTTGAGAAAAATAATATTATTGGTTATCAAATTAAATAGCCCAAAAACCCTAAACCATAATACCAGAAATAAGAAAATGTATCAAACAGACCTTTAGCTTTGTTAAAATCATGCAATGAACAGTTTTCACATCTAAAGATCTGGCATCTGTCCATCTATCCATATTATACCAGCTTAATTAATGTCAGGGTTGCAGGAAGGAGCAAGTTACTCTCTTTTTATTTCTTTTACATTTTCCGCATATCATGTCTTCTAAGATAAGAATGTAAAAAATAGAGAGCAGCGTAACAAGCAATGGAACCCTGGCTCTGCTTTTTCTGCACATCAAACCATGAATACCTTCGGGCTATGCTTGTCTTCTATTTGTACTTGAACGTTTGAATTCCTGATTTTCAAGTTTTTGAAAATCTCTTAGTAACTGAATCGACTGCTCCTCACGACTAAATCATGATTGGAAAAGACGAAAGGTTTTCACCAACCGCAATCTGAAAATCTCATGTCGAGTTGAATCATTCTATTAAAAGAGTTGAAGATAAAGCACAATAAAACGAAAGAACAATAAAACTTGACCAGTAAATTTATGGCATAAAATGAAGAGGTATGACAATTAGCAGAGTATAAACCTCTAATATTTACACTTAACCAAAACAAAAAGCCAAAGAATAGAAAAGGAGCCTTTCAAAATGTTTAATTGTTGAAAGTGGTAAGACATACCTGGTAACTGCATTAATAAACATAGTTGCAACTGTTTCACATTTTAATAATTCCAATTCTTTAATAGTCTGGTACAACAATTAGTCAAGATGGCTCCTTCTGAATACCATTAATAATAGCTCCTACCTCCTGTTACTCGACCTTTCACGGGTCATCAGTAAGAACTCTATGGTGGGGAGGAAAGGAGCTTCGGACCTCTGTGCCGACTTCTGTGCCTTTAACTCCAACTTCATTACACGACGAAACGCACATTGATGATGTGAGTCAAATCCGGGCCTACAGCCTTTCCAAAAATTAACTAAAAAAAGTGTGTGCTTTCTTCTCTCTGGACATTTTTGTTGATTTCTGTGAGGTGGGCTGTGCTTGTACGTCATGTCACACAAAGGATTGTGGGATACCTTAAGGCTTTCGTGCTAAACTAGCCACGAGAGGAAGAATACTGGCTCACTTTTCTACCTCTTTCCTTGCTGACTGCACTATCACTATATTTTTAAGTCTATGTCTGTTGTGTCCACCAGTACGTATTGTTTGTGTGCATCCTAAGCCGGTGTCCTTACTCAATAAGAGTATTTGGATGGACCCCATGTTTCCTTACGGTAAGGGAACAATGATAGGAAGCATGCAGGCTCCTTTTCCTTCCTCCTTCCTCACTGACTGCACTATTCTGGCAGCACTTGTCATGCCGAACACTGATGCGCTTCTGCTTTGGCTGATGAGTCCTTTCCAATTAGATCTTTTTGGATGCAGCCCTTCAACCGTAGACTGAGGAGGTAATTCAGCCATTGATTCAGGTGAGTTAGAAACATCTAAAAGTTCCCGGACATTGGCCCTCGAGGACTGGAGCTTGTCACCTGTGCTTTAGAGGGACGGAGCTAATTTTATTTAGGACTAAAACGGTGTTATCTTCAGTACAATGCATCTAAAAAAACAACTTTGTTCCTATTTCAAAGTAACAAACTACCTACCGGGCATCATTATCTGGGATTAACAGTAAGGCATGCTCCCTATTTATCTTGCCAATCCATTTATCTCAGGTAGAGTGCTTTTCCCTGGAAAGAGAGCAGCAAGCAAATTAAATTAGCTGACAGGATTCCACAAAAAAAAGGCAAACATCTCCATCTTTAAAAGCTGCGAACAGCAGAAAACACAGGTGCTGCTGTTTGAGGCGGAGGTAAAATCCATTTCTGCAGCTGGATTTTGAGGAGTGACTCATCTCAAAGTGCTCCTGCCAGCATAATTGGACTCCATAAGTGGATATGTTGTTCCGCTGAGTCCAGACAAATCCAATTCATCTCGCCCAATCGCCAGAGCGACGGGAGCAGAAAATGACTTGTCCTTTTTAATCCATCATTATAAGAAGACAGATTTTTGAAATAACTTGACGTGATTAACCTCAGCGGGGAGGATCCGAGGTGCTCGTGCGTTTCGTTAAGTTACTTTAAAATTAACTTGGATCGGTTTACATCATTTGTGTTCACAATGTGCAAAAATCCATTGCCTTCCTAAATGATAACAGCTCCAGCAACCTTGTTAGAAATGGATAGGAGAAATTCAAGCTCTCTAAAATGGCTTTCATGACGAGAATTACATGCATGTTTTTTTGCAGATTTTCTCCCCCACTGCAACTTACTTTGTTCTGCCCGTTTCACAGTGCAAACGTTCGGGGAGCTCTGCAGGATTTCTATAAGCCCTTCGGCTCGAGCACCAGTATCCACACTTCCACAAACACACCCCCTCTTTTCTCTCTTCCTCAGCTGTTGGACAGCTCAGCCTGTAATTATGGCTGTCATCAGCAGCCACTGACCAGCAGCTATATTTATGGGACAACCAGCATGTTCAGACACACTGCAAAGAGAACACCATCCTCACGTGTAGTCAGGGAAGCAAAGAAAAACAGCTGCAAGCTGATCTTGACGGGTGCTTTAACAGTGGATCCGTCTGAGTTAAGAATAAGTTTATTACTGAGACTCTTTAGGAAAATGAATGTATAAAAAGTGCACACATATGGATGCAGCAACATGAAAGGAGAACTCACTAAATAGATATGATACGATGCAGAATGCAAACTATAGATTAAAGGATGCGTATAATCATGTGAACCTTTCCATTGTTTTTCAAAGTTGATAGGTAATATTAAAAAAAACATTAAAATATTAGTCTTGAACTTTAGATTGACATCGTCCTTCTCTTCTGAAAGAACAAGAGTCTTTTGAGTCACGCCTGAGAAAAGCGCTACCACACATGGATGATGATGATGATGATGATGATGTAACGTCTATAACAGCACCGCCTGCAAAGTTCTCGATGGAATCAAAGCACAAATTGTTTTCTTGGCAAAGAAAAAGGACAACAAAAAGACTTTACAGTGAGCACTTTCACTAAAAAGAATACACATGCAAGGCATTTGAATGAGCTTAGTGGAAGTAGACGGGTGAAAAAGATGGATTTCTTCTCATCCATCACAAAACGGTCTCTTAATTGGAAACATATTTTTACCCCAAGAGGTTCAAACTGTTGTAATTTCTAATTTGAAGGAAGAAGCAACCAAATGCGGTGGGCAGGAAACACATCTCAGCTATGACCACCAACTTGAGCAGGGAGTCAACAGCCAGACCTCTGGAGAGACTGCAGGTGTTGTTTGTGAGCACATTGTAAAGTAAGACCATTACTTCTTCTACGGGACTGTTTTCTTGCATAACACATCAAATGACATCAATAAACCCTCTCTCCAAATGATCCTTGTGCATATTATGCCAAAATAATTAGCTTTAGTGACATTTTCTGTCTCTGTGCCTTAGCCCAAATCATTAAATTTGTAGTGGTGAATGCAACTTCACTTATATTAACCACTTGTGACTCATAGCTTGGGGGAGACTTTTTGAGGCCACATGACGTGAAGTTGCACAGTAAAAAAATGCAAATAGACTTATAGAGTCTGAGTGTTGTGCTAGATGGTGTCCTAGGAATAACATTTGCCAGCGACAGTGCCATAGAGGAGTTAAAGAAGAAAAACAGACTGATTATGCACAGAAAAGTAAAACTTCCCTGATCAGTACATATTTTTCAAATTTAAAGAAGGCTGATTGAGATGGGGGAAAATAAGCTTACGCGTGTCTGTCCCTATCAGAGTAACAAACCACATCAACCAGAACATTTCCAGAACTTTTGTTTGTTTGTTTCTCATACGAAACTATTTTTGTGATCAAAGAATGCCATAAAATAAGAGAACGTTAAAATATGTTAAAATAACCCTTTCAGAAAAAAAGGCTCATCTCAGACTGCCAAAATGCATTATTCATTTATTGAAATCATCACAGTTGTACGTTTTAATTGAGCAAATGATGTATTTTTTTGGATTGTACTACTTCTGGCCTTCCATGCTGCATTCATTGTAGTTTTAGAGCCTGCTTTTTTTTTTAAGGAAATGCTTTTAAATTATTCATGTATCAAACTGTAGTGTTGTTCATAAAAGTTGTTCCTATTAAGTCTAAATCTACTTACAATATTTGAGGGGCTTGCAGTCTAAAAAAAAGGTCCCATAACCGTAACAGCATAACATTGATATCTTCATTTGAACATGAAAAATTTTTTTCAATGATTTTTGATAGAGCTGTGTCTACGTGGCTTGAGATTTATTGAGAGCTGCCTTTTGCAGAATGTTTGTGTTATTCTGTGAAAATGTATACCTTATGTAAGTGTACAGTTTTTTTGTTTAATTTCACCAGATTTTTCTCTACCTCCAACATCCTGTTTTGAATTTACATCCATTTTCTTCTCCCCAATCTAAAAACTTTTGTTTCACTTCTTTTGCGGGAGCTGTCCTTGTGCCGATCTGTTTGTGCAGGAGCCAGAAAGGCGACACGGCTTCAGGGCGGAGCAGGATCAAGGCCACAGGCCGCGCAGGCACAGCTGATGGTGTGAATGTGCGCGCGGCATTGAAATATAAGTGGGAGATGCTCGCTGTCACCTCTGCTCAGGTTACAGATGCTGTGCAGGTTGACTTATTGCGAGATGTGCTGAAAGCTCTTCTCTATTTTTAATGCAGCAACGTGAAGAAACAGAAGGCACGCTGTATTTGGGTTTAACATTATTGTCTCTTAACTATTTTATGTAGCTAATCTTTTCTAGATATTATGATATCATGACTCAGTCACACGCTGCGTGCTGTCCTGTGGACCAGCCACATGCTTCGGCTGCTTTTGGGCTTTAATGACAGCTGGTGTATTGCAGGGGGGGGGAAGTCGTTGCCTTAGAGGCAACACATAGAAGAGAACATCAACAATAGCATCACACTCAAACTGACAAAGAGACATTTTTTTTTCTGTTCTTACTGTTTTCTCAGAATATTTTAACAACAACTCTCACGCATGGCTCCTGCATGCAGCCGCTGAACATCAGAGTTTTTGCTGACTGCACTGTGCATAGAAGAGACTGAAAATGTCTGCTGCCCTTCGAGATACATAACTAGGAGCTGTCTGTCTGTATTTAGGCTTTCTGCAGTTCTAGTCCAGGATTTTACATCTCGAACCGATGCTGGAGCACGCAGACAGAGCCAAACAGAACTCGGTTAAAGAGGGGCCACATTATGGTTTTCAGTTCTTCCTTTTCACATTGAAATCATTCAGTCGTGGTCTATGTAAAGTGGAAATGCAATCCTTTGGTCTGAATTCCTCAGTCATTTACCCCCCCCCCACGTTCCTCCTTTTCCTTTTTGTGATTGTTTTGAACAATTACGTTTGTAGTTTTTCAAAACGTTCTGCACTCCTAGAGACTCAAAAGTACACAACAAAATGTATTTAAGGGCAAAAAAGTGGATTCTACATGATATGTCCCCTTTAAAAATGTTTTTTTTTTTATGGATATCGACAACTACATTAGACATGTCTTCTAAGTATTTTGTATTTTTTGTAACTCAATACCCTGTCCTTCTTTTGATAATTTGTTCATTAAATTCTTGCATTATTTTGGGTGTTAAACATTTATGAGATCAAGTGGGATTGATTGTTGGAACATTTGCGCTGTGTGGATTAGATGTGTACATTTATTTAAACACTTGAGACAGACATAAGGATTCGTATTTAAAATATAGATAACGCCCTCGTGATGACGCATTCTTCCTACAGATGACAAATGAGGAGGACACATCCTCTTTGGGGGGTGTGTGCCTAATTTTAGGGGTCGGCCAGGAGAAGGGGGAGGAGGAGATAAATATTTGTGATTCCCTTTGTTCTGCCTCTTTTGCCGCTGGAGTTTGTGGAGTGACCAGAAATAATCCAACAGGAGGGGAACATTTACTTTAACCATCTGCCTTTGACAAACTCAGCAAAACACCTTGTAGCGCTCCACATTTAAGGCAATAACTGACCAGTGATGCGGCGCCACTTTAGGCAGCGCTCTCTAGAGGTGAGATGCTGCAAATCTCAGTTTCAAGGATGAACTGCTTTTTTAAAGAGGGCATCTTCTTACTTACATAAAATCTTTGAATTGTTGTTTTTGGAAGCCATGAATTTGATGTTTTCTTTTAAATGTGAATGCACGTCTTTCTTCACAAGCCCTAATACGGTATGTACAGGTGTCTTAGATCGTTTTCGTGTGTTTGGCCTAACCTGCCGGTACTGCAAGTTTGTAAAAACACCTTTTGTGATATTAGTTGATTATTTTTATATAAATAACAAGAACCAACAGCACGCAAAGTAGACTCATCCATCTCTCTTCGAAATGGCCTTAATTCTGTTCACTGCGACTAAAACCTTCTTGCTGTGTGGTAACAGTGCTCCCCATCTTACCGCTGTGCTAGCAGAAAAGGAAAGGTGTGATTTGAGCAAATTATGCAGTAATGACCCACGGAGAAAGAAATTATCCTCTCTATATTTTTCACTTTTTTCCACATTTTTATTTCTTATTTCAAATTAAGGCATGCCTGCACCGAGGCTGTCATGTTTCAGGAAATAAAAAAAAAATAAACATAACAGCTTTTGGGTGACTCGCCCTTAAGATCTTTTCGAATCGGTCATGGCGCGAAGAGAGAAAAAAAAACACAATGAGGGTTTGTTTTTGTTTCAGTGTACAGTCAAGTTTTAGCCTTTCACACACTAAACAATGGATTAATCTCCTAGCCCCCAGTTGTTTGACAGCTCTGTGATTCTTCTCCGCTTTTGGGTGTAATTTAGATTTAGCGAGGCCGTTTCATTCAACAAACACGCAGCTAAACAACGTGATTCAAATTGCATGTAAGCGTTCCTGCTGGTAAGGAGAACACCAATCAACCGACCAACTTTTGCGCTCGCTAATTTGCGCTCGTGACCGGGATTGAAACAACTCATCTCTCTTGACGTTCCCCAAAGGTTTTCCTGCAGGTTATTCCCTCGTAAAAGACTCCTGGGTGGTCCGCTACGCTCGTGGCTGCGAACGGTGTTACCTCATTGTGAAAGAAGATCCAAACCACTAAGTGTAAACCTTACACGCCCTGCGTTGCCCTCAGAAGAGCTTCATAGGAAAGAAAAGTTTAGCAGAAGGTAGAAGCTTCGTGTAAACAACAGTAACCAGAAAAAACAACCTGAAATTAGGTTTCATTTGGACAATTTAAAGACGAAAAGGCTGCATCACCTGATTTACTCACAGCTGCTCCATTAAAATGTACTTAAACTGGCAAATCAGGCTCTCTCTCTCTCCCTCTCATTGTAATCCCTCTCCAGTCTTTCGGGGAAAGTGGCAGAAAATAATGGTTGCTGCAGCGCGTTGGGGCTAAAGTAGGTCACTGGAGCTAACTGTCAGAAGTAGAAAGAGGGAGAAGCAGGGCAGTAAGATGCCGGCTGCAGCGGGTCCCCTCAGGTCAGAGCTTTCCCCCATCACAGAGCCACGAAGTGACGCACAAACCAGATCTCCGTCCTATCAGTCCGTGAGCTGTGCGCGTCGTGTTGCTGTGGGCACGCAGGGATGATGGCTGCCTCCAGACAGGGGAGGTGTGTGTGTGTGTGTGTGTGCGTGTGTGGGTGGACTGCCAGCGGTCCCTTTATGCGTGATAAAAGACGATGCTTATGAGTTTAGAGATGAAAAGGTCAAACTGGAGTGTTTTAGGGCCATTTTCCTGCCAACACAAACCTTCTTACTTGTGTGCGTTTGACTGAGAAAACAGCTTTTCATTGGCTTTAAGGAAAGCGCGGAGCTGCTTGGCGCTGGTCAAATAAAAGTTAAGGTCAAGCAGACGGACAGCCATAAAAACTGATTTATGAACCCGATGTGCTGCTGCTGCGGGGACAGCTCTTTTAGGGCTGTTGTGATTGAGCTGGAATCACAGGCCGCTTGGCTGTGAAGAGAGGCGCGTTTAGCAATAAAAGACTCGTCCACTGGAAAGAAGTCCAATGATAGATCCAAATCCTGTGGATGAGAAACTCTTTTGTTTACAAAAATCCAAGGTAGAATAAATAAAACAGTTTTCCAGGAAGGAAAATGTGCCCTGGTGGAGAATCCAATAATCCAAATATTGCTATTTCCTGTTACTGAGCATGAGTTTAAAATTAGTCTGGATGAAATGGTTGATTAAACGTAAATTAGAAAAAGAAGAAAAACATCCGTTCATTTAGTTAAAAAGTCCCGATATGTAACTTTTGCATCAAAATTATATATTTAACAAACTAGATCACTTGAATGCAGCAGCCTCACAGAATAAGGATGCCTCCACTGCCTAAAGTTGTTTTTTTCTGCTCCTAACAGCCAATACACATGAGATAAGCACCACTTTTCCAGGACCTTCATGGCATTTCAAAAAAAGGTTAGCTGGTTACTGCAAATTCGGAAAGCCCGATTTCAGTGCAGAAGATGCTGCTGCACATTCAGTACCTGACGAACAGGGTCACACGTCTGCACTGGGATGTTTCCATATTCTAAGGAACTGAACTCCGCTGTAAGGGCGAAAGCATCAGCGGTGTTTTCATCAGGTTCTGAGCCGCAAGAGAGGATGCAGACGAGCATGTCTTCCCGCATGTTTTAAATCTGTGTGTATTTTTGCAATCGGGGTCAAAAGGACTCATGTAAATTCAATTCTAAATCTGTCTTTTCCCCTGATCACACAGAGACTTGACAGCCTGGGAATAGTATGGTGCCAAACTATACTAAATGCTGCTTGAGCCTTTTCTTCCTCCTACGTCCTCAGCACTAACAATATAATTTCAGATTATTCCTGAAAGCGTGAGAAGTAAGTTTTCCTCTTGAGCTGCAGACGGAAAAACTCACAGGTTCCTTAGGTCAGCCAAAATAAATGCAATTTGGAGGCGTGTCCCCTTTGCCACAGCTGGTGGACCTGATGCATAAACATCCAGTGCATACCAATCTCTGTGTTGAAGGAACCTGATCACCTCACTGTGTTTGTTGGAGTGGAAATCATTGATTCGTTTCACCTGCCTGGTGAGATCTTTTTGCTTGCAGACAAAACATCTGGAGCATACAAATTGCACATCTGCAGAGATACCATGCATCACAATAACTTACTGGGAGCCTGCTGTGGGCAAGATGATTTAACTTAATGTACTCTTTTTAGCATTTTCAGATGGAGTGGTTCATTTGTGTCTAATTGCTTTTATTCTTTCAAAGCACTTTGTGTTACATTTGATTGTATAAACATTGGATTTTTTTTGCTTAAGTTTCAATATGCTATTGTGCCATTAATCTTGTAAAACATGCCGTATCTCAGAAATATATATTTGTTGTCGTTGAGAAAGAAAATTATTCCATATGGTACATCAGAATACATTAAACTATATCTAGAATTGCTACATTTTTCTGTATTTCTGTGTTTGGGGTGAAACTTTGTTACAGTCTGAAAATGAAGCTTAGGCTATGACCAAACATTAAACAGTTTAAAACACTATAAAAAAGATAATTATAGCTAAATACCTGACTTGATTAGACCATGCATTTGTTACTTCAAAGCTGGACTATTGTAATTCTTTACTAACAGGAAGTCCACAAAATGCAGTTCAAAGTATTCAGCTGAATCAAAATGCTGCAGCAAGAGTTCTGATGAAAATCAACAAGAGGGATCATATTTCTCCTATTTTAGCTTCCTTTCATTGGCTTCCTGTTAAATCAAGAATAGAATTTAAAAATTCTTCTTCTAACGTATAAAGCCCTTAATAATCAAGCTCCATCATATATCAGAGCTCTGATTACCCCATATGTTCCTAACAGAGCACTTCGCTCTCAGACTGCAGGTCTGCTGGTGGTTCCTAGAGTCTCTAAAAGTAGAATGGGAGGCAGATCCTTTAGCTATCAGGCTCCTCTCCTGTGGAACCAACTCCCAGTTTTGGTCCGTGAGGCAGACACCCTATCTACTTTTAAGACTAATATTAAAACTTTACTTTTTGACAAAGCTTATAGTTAGAGTGGCTCATGTTACCCTGAGCTACCTCTATAGTTATGCTGCTATATGCCTAGGCTACTGGAGGACATCATGGCCTATTTTTCTCACTCTACTGATTTCTACTGTTCTCCAGATTTCCATTGTATTACATTGAAATGACTGTTGTCATTTCAGCTTTTAACTTTTTGTTCTCTCTTTTTTCTTCATAGTAGGTACACCTGGTCTGGCGTTCTGTTAACTGTGACATCATCCAGAGAAGACGGCTCACCCACTATTACCATCTAATGTAGAACAGATTACTAGATCAATGTGTGCTTCTGTGCTTGTTTGTGTCTCTTGTTGTGTCTCTGCTCTGTCTTCTGTGACCCCAGTGGGTCGAGGCAGATGACCGTTCATACTGAGCCTGGTTCTGGTTCTGCTGGAGGTTTTCCTTCCCGTTAATGTGGAGTTTTTCTTCCCACTGTCGCTTCATGCTTGCTCAGTATGAGGATCGCTGCAAAGCCATGGACAATGTAGAAGACTGTCCCTGTAGCTCTACGCTTCTCCAGGAGGAGTGAATGCTGCTTGTCAAGACTTGATCTACTGGGTTTCCTTAAATAGGAAATGTTTTTGACCAATCTGTATAATCTGACCCAAGCTGTATAATCTGATTATACATGTTTCATGTATATAAATAAAACTGAATTGGATTGAATAAGCATGTTTATTTTCATGTTATTTTTATGTTATATTAACTTACTTTGTATTGTATTAGTGTCTAAATGATTGTCACAGGGACTCTACTTTAAGGAATACCTTTTATTTTTATTTTTTCTAAAGGATTTTGTATAAAATTAAGTAATTTGTTTGGTAAATAAGAAGTGATGGGGATAATGTTGAAGGGGTTGGTTAACATAAGCAGGTTAACATGAGTTTATACTTACATTATATCCACACATTCCTTTGAGCATGTGAATACTGTTTATGAGTAAATTTTCCTGTTACTGGCTGCTATGTTCAATAGCATGTTTAAATGAAATGGTAAAGACGATCTTCTGCCCAGATTTGTGAGTTTATTTGCAGCTTTGAATCCTCAGAACTTTGCCCTCCACCAATGGCATAAAACAACAGGACAATCCCTCCCGTTGTATAGCATGTGATGTAGTCGGGGGTGAAATTGGACTCGTCATTAGCTGCAATTCACTGGTAAAACTGAAGCCCATCGGTCGATTGCAGAGTAATGCATCCGCTTTTCATCTCTCGGCTTTCCTTCCTCTCTTTCTCTGACAGCGATTAAACTCCAAGGCGTGCGAATTATCCAGGTGAGGTAAATCTGGAAGGTCTCCCGAAGGTGAACGCGTCACGGAGGCTCTCCAACATGCAAGCTCGGCTAAACCTGGTCCCCTCGACACGCACACAGTGAGAGGGATTCAGATCGGAGGTAGAGAGCCTCATCACTACGCCACCTCTTTACAGCTGTTAGCAGCTATTTATAAAACGCCTCAGAGCTACCATTAAATTATGCCGGCCTCCCAGCTTTCCAGTCCAAAGAGCGCAGATAAACTCTGATCCAGTGTTTTGGCAGCCGGCGTGTCTGCTAGGAGGAGGATACTGTTTCCTTCGCTCCACGAGGCAAGTACAGACAAGAGTCTGCAAGAGAAAATGGATTTGAGAAATTCAACCTGGCTCCGAGGCTCTCTGCGTGTTCAAGCTCTTCGCACGAGGCCACCTCCTTGTTCAAGATCTGTGTACAAGTCTTGTAAGATAGGAGCAGTTTGGTTTGAGCGATTCAGCCTCTGGGCTTGAGCTTTGAACCTGCAGGAATGAGCTGAAGCATCTGTCGCCATAAGGATTACATATGATCTCATCAGAGCTCATGTATTTTTGAAACACTGTGGACGTCATCAAGTTTGCCCAAACAAACCTAAACTAGAGGCGGCTCAGTTTAAGCATTAAAATGTCTTCTATCTCCTATGACTTTATCGCTGAAGGAATGTGGTTCTTCCACTACAATCGCTCGATACGGGGAAGAATCCACGAACGGTGGGAAAAAGTTTAACATCTGGCCCTTTAAAGAGCAGCCTGCTGCGTGTCTCGGCGCGCTCTGATTTATGCGCTTATTCTTTAAATCTCAGCTGCTTCTGTTGACAAACTTTAAAGAAAAGCCCTCTGGCGAATCAGAGGCTGAAGGCTGACAACATAGTAAGCGTTGCTTTACCTCTGAGCTTCACAGCAGCTTCTGAACTCGCAGCAGGTCGGGTGGTTTTCAAAGTTTGACCACATCCGCTTAAAAAATGCATTATGTAAAAGATAAAAATATTGATTTGCATGAAGTTGAGTCACAGAAAGTTACTTGTCCCCAACAACCCAGCCAGAAGTGTTGCTCCTCCACACGTCCGATTGGTCACTGCCTCACATGAAACACAATCAACTCATGCAATTACAGGTTTGCCTGGTCTCAACTTGTTGTGTATAAGCAGTACAACCCACCCATCCACATTATCATTAAAGAGCTGTGAAAAGATGCCAAAGACAGAAAAGTAGATCACTGCAAGGCTGGAACTAGAGCCTCCGCACGAAGCTTGGTTACACGGTGAGAACTGCTGGAGCTATTCTTCTGAATGCGCTTAAATATAAAGTGAAAATATGAAATAATGAAAACTTTTGGAGCAGGACCACTCCTAAACTACTCCCAGTAACATATCACAGCACAGTAGCTATAAATGGGAGTTGTTAGAGATCTGGCGCCCTCTGGAAACCAAAGTCATCAAGAGAAGCATTGGTGACTTACTGTCACCATGGTTTGAACGTCAACATGATTCAGATAAGGTTTGGGAGAAAGAGTTGTAGGGAGACCTGACCCCTCTGTTTTCTGCTTGATGAAGGGAAGTGTTGGATCAGACTAAAAAGAAAAAAAGATCATCTTAAAATCAAGAACAGAGGAGGAAACTTTGAGGTCCATGCGTTTATCTTTAGTAGAATTGATTACTGCAACAGTGTTTTCACAGGTCTGCCTAAAAAGTGGATCAGACAGCTGCAGCTGATCCAGAACGCCGCTGCCCGCGTCCTCACTAAGACTAAGAAAGTAGAGCACATTACCCCAGTTCTAAAGTCCTTACACTGGCTCCCTGTATCTCAGAGAATAGACTTTAAAATACTTCTGTTAGTCTATAAATCCCTGAATGATTTAGCACCTAAATACATCACAGACTTGTTATCAGTGTATCAACCCTCCAGACCACTAAGGTCTTCTGGCTCCAGCCTACTCTGCAGAACCAGAACCAGAACCAGACATGGAGAAGCAGCATTTAGTTCCTATGCTCCACTTATCTGGAACAAACTTCCAGAAAACTGTAAAAGTTCGGAAAGCATGAGTTCCTTTAAATCAAGATTAAAAAAACATTTGTTTAGGATTGCCGTTGACTGTTCTAGTTAAACTGTTTTATTGAAACATCATTAGTTTAAGTTTGTAGTCCAACTGTTTTTGCTTTTAATTTCTATTTTTCCATGTTTTATTTTGTTTCTACATTTTATTCCAACTTGCTTTTTATTAATTTTTTCCCTGTATTTTAATCATGTAAAGCACTTTGCATTGTCTCTGTATTGAAATGTGCAATTAAAATGGTGGTCTTATATCTTGATTACTGTAATGTGCTTACCTCGGTAATGTTTTCTTTTCTCATGTTCTGTTCATGTACAACACTTTGAATTGGCTTTTTTACTGAAACGTGGCATACAAATAAACTTGCCTTGCCTTTAGCAGAGGCGACGGCTCCTTGGGTTTCATGAGGTAGACAACAGAATGTAGCACTTTTGTGTCTTTGGAGGTCATTTAGTTAGTAAACGAAAGTTACGGGGACCAAACTTCCTCTTGCCTGGACATGACCCCTTCTCACATTCTTTGGGGGCATCAGGTGGGGTTGGGATACACGGATTAATGAACACACTTCCTCGAGCTTTGACAGCTTGTTATGCAAGTGTAGCTGTAACGAAGAAACAGCGATAGAAATTCCCATCATACAGGACAAATCGGTGGCAAAGTGCACCATAAGCTAAACTGGCATAATGTATGTGTTTCTGTGTATGGAGAAGGTGTCATAGATCTCATTGTCACATGGTCACAGAAGAAATAAAATACGGTTTTCAAGTTCAGGTTTTTCCGGTGTTTGTGGTTACACTGGGAAAAGGGTTAGGGTGCATGAGAATAGGACCAAATATTTTGAAAAAATAGCCACCGATGCAGAGCCGGTGCACCAAGGAGAGGAGCTGGCCTTCTGCTGAGTCACTGACGGGGATTCTGCTCGTTCAAAATCATTTCAACGACCTTTGCAAAGACGTGTTCATCTGTTGAGCGTCCAAAAACTGAGAAGTAAATTGGCTCTGCAGCAAAATGTGGATGGGGGTGAGGTTGAAGAGAAGAATTATTAATAAAACTGTAGAATGGAATGTGCATGTTTTTGTTTCTTAATTTAGTGTCTTCGTGAGACTGTTGCTTTTCATTTTCATCACATGGAAAAGAAAAGAAAAGAATAGAATACGCATTTCCTCAGAAGATTATTTGGGTTTTTTGGTTATTTATTTGTCCAGTATGCTTCAAAAATTGGCCTTTTATTGTTACAGGTTAATTTTCTAATACAGAATAGTAATTATTTTTATCATTTAAATCCCGATATTTGAGAGATCCAAGTCATTTTCACACTTGTAGACATCTGACAGCCTATTTGAAGTTTATTCCGTCTAATCACACAGAGGAGGCATACTTTGAATATGTTAAAACTATATAGTTTTTGTTAAATAAACAGTGTATCATTGTTTAATGGCTGTGACAAGTGTCCTCTTCTTTTCCAAATCAAGGGCTTCAAAGGTTTGTTGGCGATCCTAACTAAAGAAACAGCAACACTAAGAGCAAGAAATAACAGCAGACAGATGAGAAATAAAGTCCTGGAGAAGTTTAAAGCAGGGTTAGGCGTTGGACATCCATTCGAAGTCTTGTTTTTAGGGGACGCAGCAAACATGTGCCGAATTGTAGCTTTCAGGCCTCCATGAAAAAATGCCATGTGTGGGGGAGAATTAACGATGTGCATCAATCTGGACTCACCGTCTGCATCAGTAAACACGGTGGTGGAAGCATGGGGCTGTGGGGAGGCTTTCCTCCAGCAGCTTTTCTCTGCATGGGAGATGGATGAAGCCAAATAAAAGGCAATCCTGGAAGAAGACCTGCTATAGGCTGCAAGAGACCCCCATTAGGACAATGACCTTATCATTCTGCCACCTTAATTGATTTTTGTTAGATATGCATTTTGAAACAAAGAGAGGGGTTTAACATACACAATACGGCAAGACAAACATGAAAAACACATTAAAGGAGGGAAAACTGCTCGGACAACAGCAGGACGGTCGGCATCTGAATACTAATTGAAACGGGCCAGTCAAAGTAGAATGTGTTTTGTTTGCGCCGCTCCGAGCTTCATCTAAAGTTCAGCCAGCATGTTAATAGTCAAGTAGTGTTTCTAGCAGCTTTTCTCAGTCATGACTGAAAGCGGCTCTTCATGCATCTGACCTGACCCAGTTAGTCAAACACTGGCTTATTTAGACACAAAACACAAACCTGCCACGTCCAACTACGCCGCCATCGATCTCATGCTCAGCCATATTTTTTTTTTTTTTTACCGTCATTAAAGTCCTTTGACCGCCTCTCTCCTCAGGGACAGGTCCGTCTCGAGCTTTTCTGCACACAACTGTAAAATTAGACCAAAATCAGCCTCTTGAGTTCCTCATGAGGAGGAAGTGGGCGTTAAAGAAACCATTGGGATTATTTCTGGTCTCAATGCAGCTCCTGTGCACTTTTCAGTCAACTGATACAGCTTTTTAACAGCGGCATGTTTTTGAAGGGGACATTAATGCGTGCACGTGTGATAAAAGTGTGAAATATAGCAGAGCTGTGTTTGTGTTAACTTGTGCGTGAAAAGCGTGCTGGGAATCTAACTGGAGTTTCTTTGAGCTCTTAGCAGAAATGTACGTGCAGGTTTTGGGAGTTTCGTGCAGAGCCGTTGTTAGTTTTCATTAAAAATACAAAATGTTCAAAGGTGTATTTTTTAACAGAGATTTTGAAGCGCGAAAGCTGAATAAGACATATACATATCTCTCATTGTTGTGCTTTGACCTTGTTTTTTTTCTGTATCTTCTCTTTTTTTCTCCAGGAGGTACAAAGTCACAGCATTCTTTCAGAAAAACACACATCAGTCATCAGGAGAGACGTGGTGAGAGGCCGGGATAGATATTCATAATAATTTCCATCATCATTGGCACCACTGATATGTTGAAAGCCATAAAATGATTTAATATTTTATTACATGAACATCATAAAAGAGCTAAAAAAGACACAAGTAATTCCAACTTTTAACTTCAGTTGGGGAAAAACATTTATGTTAAGACAAGATTGATTTTAACAAAATCACTGATAGCAACAGCAAATCCTATAAAACTGATGTATTTTTTTAATGTTTATTTTTCATTTCTTCAAACTCAGAGTATTTAGGAACTTGTCACTAGGAATCTCTGACTTGTCATTCCTCTGGGCAGATAATGTGCCACAGCACAGATGGCAATTTCTCTAAGCCACTATTTATACATTTAATTTATTATTTATCATGCCAACATGCACAGGAGGTTAAACAACTTTCCCAGCCCTACTCTTGGAGAACTGCAGCAAAGACTGACATCTTGGGGACACCAAGACTCCATGACAACCATGAGATGGGATCTACAACCCTACCAGCTGTTTGAGCAGCATGTCCAAAGAAAGCCTTTCATGTCCAAAACATTTGAAGTTTTGAAGTTTTCTAAACCCTACTGGTATGGGATGCTTTTGGCAGATTTGGGGCTTTCTTCATTTAACACTACAGGTGGATTTGGTGTATAAAAAATGGTTTGGATCTCTGGTAAAAAGCCCCTCATGCCTACTGTTAAGTAAGGAGTAGGATGTGTGATGCTGTGGGGCTGTTTCTCTTCTAAATGCCCCGCGAGCCTTTTAGAGTCCCTGGCATGATGAAATCTTGCAGATATCAAGACATTTTAAATGGAAATATGGTGGGCTCTAGAGGAAAACTAATATTAATTTGCTGCTCAGGAAAACAATGATCCAAAACAGAACACAGCCTAATCCTGTGGGGTGAGCTGGAGAGACAAGCATCAAATGGTCACATAAATTTTGTGGCTCCAGGCAAAGTTTATTTAGGAGAAGTAAGGAAATTGTTTTTCTTTTAATGGTAAAGGTTGCAGATTAAGACCCCTGATCCATATAGATTGACCGAAGGTGAAAGACTCCATTTCTCTGTGTGCTCTAACCTTCCTAACTCTGTACCCCAAGTGATACTGAAAAAAATGTGCTCAAATTAGAGGTTGTGTTTTTTAATCTAACTTTTATTTTAAGTTTATGTTGCTGATAAAGGATACATTTTTACACATCCTTACCAGGAATGCCAACTATAGCAAATGTAGTAACTGAGGAGTGTTGCTGGTTGCTCTTCCATATTACATAGGCTGAAACATTAATGTTAAATGCAGCAGAATATTATTTTCTTTCCTCCGTAAGTTTTTGTTCTTCTTCTTTACTCTCCATAAAACGACAGTGATTCAGCTCAGCATTGCCAGTGGACCGGATTTGACGTCCTTCTGTGTGTCGTTGGCCGTGACCAACAAGACGCTAACGTCTGATTTGAGCAAAAACGTCTAGCCTGAAAGGCCTGGGAATGCAGTTTAATCTGAATTTGCTTTGGATCCTGCTTGCTTGAAGCTGATTTCATGTGGCTTTTCTCGTCTTTGCCAGCTTGGCTGGATTCCACCAAAGGTAACAACAGCGTCCTGATATAAAGCACCACGCGGGATAAAATGTGTGAAGTTGTGCTGGAATCACATTCCCACATACAGATAAAAGGATTTGGGCGACATGCGTCCCTAACGGGATGACTTGAAAAAGGGAGTCCTCTCCCAGTGAGCCTCTTCCTCGTGCGTTTACGGACTGAACTCAAACACATCAATCACTCGGTGTAAAACCAGACTACACTTTCTGCTCATTCACACATTCTGGATTGAAGTCACGGAGTGAATAGGATGAAGCAAAGCCCCGCTGTCCCTGCTCTGTTCAGATCATAATTCAGCTCAATATTACAAGCAAGGCTAACCACGCCTTACGCTGTCAATTGTCCCTGAGATTGTAGCAGTGACAGCAAACGTTTGTCATACACACTCCCCCTACTGAAGGCAGCTGAGGTCAAGGCCAAACAAGGGTATTCCTGCAGTCATTTTAAATGCTTCTTTTCTTTCTGCACTAAATCATCTTATTGGCATCCCCTGGTAGAGATGCATGATAACCATTTATTACAGCACCTTCGTCTCACAAATACAAAACAGGAAAATTGTCCGACCTTTAACTTGAGTCCATTTAATAATGAAAAAAATCAGAATAACTAGTGGCGCAATTAGTGGTACCTGTAAAAATTCCTATAAGATATATGTAACTAAAGCATTTTTGTTATTTTCTATTCCATGTCACAATCCCCAGGTCTTTGATTATGTTTAGGCTCCAGGGCCCCGTTTCAGAAAGAATGGCCGATCTACCCTGAGTAGAAAGCAGCTACTCTGAGTGGTTCTACCTCACTCTGTGATACTCAGCGTTTTCTGTTTTAGAACAGGTGATACCAATCAGGTAACTAAACCCAGCGTCCTATCATCCCTGAGTAAAGCGCGAGACCAAGCATTAAGCCATCCCTCATCAATAAAACGTACACAACGCAATTCGCCATGGCAATGGCAGGAAATAAGAAGCATTGGTGTGAGCGTTTCCAGCGAGTGGAATTAGAAATTTTTAATTAGGTTATTATTAATCTTTATGAAGGTTATTAAACCATAATTAACAAGAAAACAATGCTGTGCTGCTGAAAAAAAGTGAGTTAGCGGCAGAGAATTGCTGAAAAAGTAAATGTGTGTGGAATTACAGCTGTATTGTCACACATTGATTACGCGTCTATTGGTGCAATCCGACAGACATAAAAAGTACGTGGCTGCAAATCAAGATGAAGTATGAAAATATAGTTTAATAAGGTCCAGTTATCAGTTATTCTTATGTTAAACCTTAATCAAGTAAAGCATTAATTGGCTATAATCAACATGTGCGATTAATGATGGGATGGTGTGAGTTATTGCGACAACGGATATGTTCGTTCATCTTTTTGCCAACATTTGGCTTCAACCACCCTCCTGAAAATGAGTTGATACTGATTTTCTTGTAGGAGTATAATTTGTGCCAGCCTCACTTTATATTAATCATACAGGCTATATTCATATTTTTGGTTGAAGTAAAGGTGGCGTTATTTAAGTGAATAAAATGTGCTGTAGCCCTAACAGTGAACTGACATGTCCTTGTGCAGTTCTCAGCTTAGAAGTAGGAAAAACTCAGAGTTAGCCCAAACCACTCTGCTCGGTAGCAGTGCTGTTTCATCGAGTAATTTGTTGTCATAATTTGACTCAGCGTAACGTTTTCTGAACTTCTGAAATGGAAAAGCCAGGGTATGCAGGAATTTACCCCAGAAATTACTCTGAATATCCACTAACCCAGATTTCTGAAATAGGAGCCTAGGGGTAGAGCAGTCTGTCTGTGTTTTCACTTTAGTATTGTTTATTAGTTGGTAGATCCTGTCTTTCCTTGGTGTTTCCTGGCACTAGCTGGTATCTTGTTCATTGTGGATTGAGTTATTGTCCTGTTTCTCTTAGATCGCTGTTTTCATGTTAGTTGAGTTGGTAGTTAGTTGGTTTTTAGAGTCTGTTTATTCTTTGTGCTTTCTGTATTCTTGTTAGGATCTGTTTTCCTCCTGTCCTGGTCATATCTTTGCACTCTTTCTCTTCCTCAGCCTAATTACCCTCATACCTTTCACCTGTGCTAATTGCTTCAACTGCCTTCTCCTGTCTCCTCTCCTATTTATTCTTCCAGTCATGCGACTGCCGAACTCTTGCCTGCACTTTAGTCCACAAACATCGACCGAAAATGTGGCACTCCACTTATAGTAGTTTGCAATTATCTATTCTCTGAGGCATAAATATGAAGCAATTACAGAGGTTAATTTCTCCAAATTGCTCTTCAAAATGGGAGAGACAAGAGGAAATGACATTCAAGCAAGGCAGATGTGTATTAAGACAAGTTAAAAAGAAATTCTAATTTACTCGACTACATAAAATTTTATTTAGCGAGGTTAACCCACAACCAAAGAATATAAAGATATATTTGGGGGTTTATTCATGTCTTTACTAGGCATGCCAATAAGTAGATGGAGGACTTAATTCAAGACTGTAATTTTTGGACTTTACAATCCCTGAAGAAATTCTCAGCCTTGAATTCAATGTTCAGAAACTTTTTTTGATAAAACGATGATCAAAAACAGTGTGAGAAGATCGGTGACAAGTGGAGAACAAAGGTTGGTCACTATTAAAAGAAAAAGGTTAAAAAAGAAACACTGACTTGAAAAGGCCCATTTCTGATCTTTGGCAACCATTCGTTGAGACATCTTTAGGTGATTAGGACATGTTGCAATGTACAAAATCATTACTGTTTGTGCAAGTGGATGCAAAATGTTTGGTTTCGTTTTCTGCAAACATGTCAAAAACTTAACAAAAAAAATCTACTTTTGCATATGTAATGAAAGTTGGTTGATTAAGTTACTATTAATCTGACTCAACTTGATTAAATTTAATATTAGTCTAAACTTAGGCTTTTTGATGCCTGAAAATGATCAGTTTTTCTTGAAGCATAATATTTTCCTCCTCCTGAGAGATCTTTATGTGAGTTTGACAATTGATAAAACATATATGTTTTAAGGGTTAAGATTTTCAACCTTTTTTCAGGTGTCTAAAAGCTTGTGCTTGGACTAACGCTGTTGGGTCGGTTAAATCCACTTTTTTAGTCTCTTAAATACATTTTTGTTGTGCACTTGGAGTCTCCAGGAATGCAGAAGAGTTGAGTTTGGTCTGTCCAGCTGCTTCCTGGATGTTGTTATATTCTGTTTGTCTCATATTTTTATAGCCGTACAGTTTTCAAATTTTTTTAACTATTATGTCACAGTATTTGCTGTGGAGCTGCTAAAAAAAGTCATGGACCTCCAGCATACCAAATTCACGAATCAGCCCTTTTTATTATTTTTTTTTCTGCAATTTCCTGAGCTGAAGATGCTGCAGCTGCAAGTGGATATGTTGAAATGTTCAGTTGTTGGGTGTATTTACTAACACAGTTCAATACTCTCTCCCCCAGCAATAAAGCCAAACGGGGTGGAGTGGAACGGTCTGTAACCTGGAGGGTTGCAGGGTGGTATGTGCCTCCTTTGGATTTAAAGAGACAGCACCAAAACAAGTTGCTCTCAGACGCACCTCACAACAGCAAAAGATGGACTATGGGGGAAGAAAAACAAGGAATTCATATCAAAGCATTGCAGTTTCACTTCATACAGGCGACAAGCGAATGATTTAAATGCGAAAAGGAAGGCATTAAAAAGCATGATATGTCACCTTTAAAGCAAAAAGGCCTTTAGGTAAAATTTTTTTGCTAAGTTCAAAATAATTATCAAAATATAGAACTATAAGAGACAAAATATTGACCTTTACATTTCATCTAACACTCAAAACAGACATTGAAGACAACCAGGTACACCCATTTATAGATGGTACACAGTGCGGCGCCGAACGGGTTCTGCTAGGGGTCTTACTTTGGATGAGCACAAGGCCTTGTGGTGCGTTTGTGCTGCTGCACAGCATTTTGGGCGGACTCTCTCTGTAATACAGTCTTGGATGATACCCACCCTTATGGCACCTCATGGAATCAGATTGACACATGAAAGCTTGTTTTAAGCCATTTTCAAACGATGCTCAGTTGGAGAAGAGCTGACATGGCAAAGCAAAAACAGGTAGACCCCTTGAGGCATCCCAAGCACCGACGTTTTAATTGGGAAGACAAGATTTACTAACTGGCCATTAATAATCCGGCTAATTATTATGACGAAAGTGGGACAGCCTTTATAAATTCTCATTAAAATAACTCTTGATTATTCAACACAAAGCAACACTCAATAGTTTCTATCGCTAATCCAGAGAGCTAATTAGAACAGAAAATATAAGTGGTCCACATTCTGCAACCTTCAGATGTGTCTATGAATAAACACACTGATGCCTGCTGGCCAACTTTACATGAATCTGTGTGCTGTGATTGGCTGGTTTGCTGCAGAGGGTCATCTGGCAGAGCTGTTCAAAGCAAACGTCACGTTACCGGCAGTGAATATCAGTCAAAACTGGGTCAGAGGAGGCATCGTCAGAGAGATCATATCCAATGATGGGATAACCTAATAAACTGACTATTTCAGATTCCCTTAAATAAAAAGGTATAAAGACGTCAAACTGTGCTTGTCAGAGCAGTCTGAAACATAAACATGCCACACTATTTGCAGATCTCCAGTCACTTGGTGGCTAAAGTGGTTGAGCTTGGATAAAAGTGGCAAATAATTCAGAGGGAACCATTCCCTTTAAGGATGATCAGTAAAATTGGTTAAAATGAGGGTAACAGACCACGTTGATGCTGTTGAGCGTACACCGTAGGTGAATCATCCACAATCACAAGAGCTATTCACTTATTGACTTTCTTGCGAAGATGTAGAGCACCTTCCACACAAAGTATCAAAATCATTTCTATTTTACTATTTTTTAAGACATTTTAATCATTAATCCTGTGTTTCCTTGGGGTACAAATATGATATGACAAGCCCATTTCATTCAGACACCGACACAACGGCCGAGAAAAAAAAAGACATTTTCAAGTAAGTATATATATATATATATATTGTATGCAGGAGCTACTCCGTTAAACCTGCCCATATCTAGAGTCAGAGAAATAACAGTGAAGTTTATCTAACCAGATGTGTGGTAGTGATTAACTGACCTACCTTAACAACAATACGTTTTAATACGGATTACGAGGGCTGAACTGGAAGTGTGCATTTTGGCTTTTTGGGCAACAAGCTCCCCAGGTGGGTTTGACCTAAAACAAAATGTGTATGCGTGCAAAAAAAGCATATCATGCTCCCTGTGTCAAGCATGGTGGAGGATCTGTGATGCTGTGGGCCTGTTTCTCTTCCAAAGTCCATGGAAACCTTGTTAAAGTCCATGGCATGGTAGTTTTTTTTAAAACCCTACAGATTTTAATTGAAAATCTTCTTGCCTCTGCCAGAATGTCTGCAAAATAACACAACAATACAAAACTCTAACAAAGTCGAGTGCAGCTGTCTCCCTAGCTGCGAGATAAATGCACTTTACTTGTGTAAAGCAGCAGAGTTTTAATAATCCAAAAGTGAAATGAGAGACCTCGTCAAGTGGTCCATATCTGACGTTAGAAAACACGTATGGATGTTTTTGGAAGTAATCTTGTCGTTTTGGTTTTCAGTGTCAAAACTATGTTTGTCCATAGCCGAAAATTATCGCAGCTACCAACACACGGGTTAAAAGTGAAGACAAAACCAAACGTCGGTCAGATTTCCTGAAACAACAGCGTTAAAGAGCTTCTGATTATTGCACTGAATAAACCCGGGTCGATAAATTAAATAACTAAAAACACCTTCATTTGTCCCACGGTTATCATCACGCTGTGCTACTGGGGGCTCTTTTCCTCATGAACTCTGGCAGAAAGTGGATTTTTTCTGTGGTTTATATGCTTGGTTACAAACCTCTCCCTGTTATACAAGAACGCCCACACCGCAGAGGGCACGGTTACTCTCTGCTTTCTAAAAAAAAAAAGGCTCATTAAAAAAGAAAAAAATACTCCTGAGAAGAGGAACAGGAAATAAAAAACCCTGCATAGTTCATAGCGACAAAAATAATAATAATATGTCTTCCGTGCAAAGACTGATTAATAAATATCCTACCAGCAGAAACATCAGATTAGTTGTGATTTTCCCCCCCGCTGACAAAAGTGAAGCAACATTTCAGTCTATTCAAGCATGTAGCGGTGAACCCCACCTACACAGCTGAGCAGATCCCTCTGGGCCAGCATTCATCCATCCATCCATCACTTTTACCCTTTTCTTCGCCCCGACAACAACTCCAGGTCCCAAGCCAACCGGTACGACCGGCGTACTGCCCAAGCAGCTGCAGCAGCCCACCAGTAAACCCACGCTTGCTTCCCAACACCCCCCCCCCACCAGCTGACCCCCTTAGGCGGTCCTACCGTCTTCATAGAAGACGTCCTCCGCTTCTTCACGCATCATCTCATCCAGGTCGTCCTCTGGGATGTCGGTCACAGCCATCAGTATTCCTCCCCGTCTGTCTGTCTTACTGCGGCTAAGGTCAGGAGAGAGCGTCTGGCCTGGAGAAGTGTACCAACGCCGGCCCGTGGCCTCTTCGCTCCGATCCACCAGCAGGGAAAGGACCGGGACTGCGACTGAGCGGAGCGAGCTTTCGGCTCCGTTTGCGTGTGTGTGTGTCAGGTGAGGAGTGGGTGGGCGGCTGGCTGCGAGAGAGGACACCCAGCGACCTTCACCAAGTTTCAGCAACAGTGCCGATTTCATAACATCCTGTGCAAAAGCTGAAGTGAGAGTGTGCCGTTTGGAGAGCACTTGTGCGAGCGAGTGTGCGCATGTGTGTGTTTCTGAGTGCTGCAAGTGCTGCGAGAGGAGCGTCAGTGGGGTGTGTGTGTGTGTGTGTGTGTGTGTGCATGCGTGTCCGTGTCCACCGTACAGCTCGCCGCGGTGAGTCAGCTGGAGTGCTCGGCGATCAACAGGAATAATTAGATGCCGTGTTTGGAGCCAGCACCAACATGCGTAGAAGGTGTGAAAGTGTGTGTCTAACATGGATATGAAGTGGGCTCTGCTGGCCATTGTTTCACAGCCCACCGGGCCTCGTGGGACAACTCTTGATTGCTCTCTCAGTTTTTCTTTTTTTCTTTTTTTTTTCATTTGGCCCACTTCGAGGAGGCTTTGGCAGTGTCTTTAAACGTCTTCATCTGCTGTTCCCAGAGCTGCACATGCTGCAAGTAAACACGCTCACCTGCTTTGAGAAGACGACGATTTCAATCAAGCAGGATATTTATCTATTAAGGGCGGTAAAGAGGGCCTTTCAGTAGGTTGCCGGTTGCAGCAACACTGTTTGTACCCCTTGAACCTCGAGCTCTGCAGCTAAAATTGCAGAGCGGCACCAGCTGGAGGTAAAGCTCCCTGTTGTTATCCATGAAGGGATCTGGCTCCAGAATCTGGTAATTTATGACTAATAAAAAAAAACAAAGGCTTTGCATAACTCCTCCAGGGACATCCCTCATCAGTGTTTCTTTCGTTGATAAGCAAGTATTCCCCAGGGACTACTGACCTGGATTATTGTTTTTATTTGTTTATATAAATCAGAACCAGCAGGGACTCTCTGTGTTTTTCCTCCCTTTTTCGGGCACGACCCGTCTCATCGTTTCTTTACTCTCCGTGCGGTTTCCCTTACTCACCCGATTTAGACAAACCAATTTGAAACTAAAATAGAAACTAGGCCTCAAGTCAGTTAATTTTCACATTTCCCTCAGACCTGCCCTCCGCTGTCACTGCTTCCCTTTAAGGCTGAAGCTCGGGGGAGCGAACCTGGCAGCATGCTCATTTTCCACAGTGCAAGTTCAGACAGCCTTGCTACGTCAAAACTGTTGACAGGTCTTTTGTGGATCCAAAAACAAACTCATGGACACAGCGTTTGGTTCATGTTGTGTGAGATTTGTTGTTGGGTTTTTTTAATCAATAAGAATGGGAATGAGGTTGTGTAAATAACTTTTTGAGCTGAAACTATAACACAGGACAAAATTCTCATTCACCTTAAACAGTTCTCCAAATTAGTTTTTATTCCTCCACAAAATGTTTTTTTTTAGTAGTAGCAGCAAAACACAAGCCATCAAATCAAATTAAGGAGAACCGCTGGTCAATAATGCAATGCATTTTAATTAGTGTTGCTGCAGAGTGTTGGTTTATTCAGTTTAAAGCATAATAAATAAACTTGGAGTGCAGTTTCAGAAACATCGGCGAAGTTCCAGCTTTGCACGTTTTAAATATGCATTGCAGAACCATCATTACAACTCCTCTTCTTTAATATTTTAAACAAAAGCTATTGATACCAGTTTGCGTAAACATTTTAATGGCCTCATACTCTGTGAAATCAACACCGGTGTGCATGCACATTTACTCATCTCCTCCTTTAATAGGTTTGATGTCAGCTCAGATAAATATCACTGAATTCATTTTGTACAATAATTAATGCTAAAACTGCAACAATCAGTTCATAATCTGGTTGACTGACAGTCTATCTAATTTCAGTACAATGTGTCTTCTTTGCAAAGCAAAAGCTACAGATGTATGCTGCCATGCCAAAATAATACAAACTGAATTCTCTTTTTCAGATTTGACCACATTATAACCACAAACCCCAATTAATTTTATTTGCCTTTTATATGTTAAACCAACTTAAATAGCACATAATTGTGAGGTAAAAAGGAAAGTGATGTGTGGTTTTCAGTTTTCAAACTAGGTTAGAATCTGAAAACTGTGACGTTCGTTTGTATTCAACTCATTTTACTCCGGTACCCCGAAATAAAATCCTATGTAACCAATTCCCTAAGTAGCATCCAGCTGATCTGTTAAGGACTCAGAGTTTTGTTTCTGAACATTAGTGAACAAAAAGACCACCATGAGGAACAAGGAACATCAGACAGATCAGGGAAGAAGTTGTGTATTTAAAGCAGGGTGGGGTTATAAAACAATATCCCAACCCACACTGCAAAAATAGAACTAAAAACAAGTAACATTTTCTTGAAATGAATGTATATGCCCTTGATTTGAGCAGGTAAATAAGACTATTTGCCAATGGAATAAGATTTTAGCACTTAAAATAGGAACAATTCATCTCCATCATCTTATTTCAAGTGCAGTATATCTAATTATCTTATTTTAGGGGTAAAAATACTAATTCCATTGGCAAATAATCTTATTTACCTGCTCAAATCAAGGGTAAATATATTCATTTCAAGAAAATTTTACTTATTTTTAGTTCTCTTTTTGCAGTGCATGAACATCTCGCTATGTCAACTCCATGATCCTCCACTATATGTACAACACACAGCCTCCATGTTTGACACACAGCCACACACCAAGACCCACCAAGACATGAACATCCACCTAAACTGACTCAGAAAGGAAGGCGACTGTCAACGGCACAACCACTGATTGTTCACTTCCCAAACAGCCTTTATAGAAGTCCTGTTCACAGCCAACAGTGGGCTCTAGTCAAATGAGACTAAAATGTAACTCTATGGCCCACATATGAAATGTAACGAGCCGGAAAACTAACCCTGCTATTCAATCTGAGCACAACATCATCTTGAAACATGGCGGTGGCATGATGCTTTGCAGAAGCTTCAGTAGGCTTAACAATGCTGCTCAGAGTTGGTAGAAAGATGGGCTGAGCTATATTCAGCGCAACTCTGGAAAAAAAAAGCTGTAAGAAGCTGCAAAAGGACTCAAGAAAGTTTTCAGTCAATGAATCCGGTGTGTTGGAGACGGGATGCAGGTAAAAGTTGCAGGAAAGTAGCTCTCGAAGACTGGACCCCGGCACCCACTAAGGCAATGCTGAAAGTTTGGATACAAGCATACAAGTGATATTATTATTATTATTATTATTATTATTATTATTATTATTATTATTATTATTATTATTATTATTATTACAAAGGCACATATGGAAGGTCTGGTGGACTGTAAAAGCAGGGCAGGGCCAAAAATGAACCCCTGCCACTGACATGGTTCAAGAAGAATCACAGGTCGTGCCGACAACTCAGGAAAACAACAGTAAAATTACACATGCAAAGCAAAGCCTGCCGTCTTCTGCAGCTTCATCCCACCTCCATCTGTTCACTCCTATAACCATCTCGTGTCCTGGTGATTAAACCATGACTCATAGTGCAAAACGTTTTCTAGCTTAAATCCAGAGTCCGATTAATAACAAAACTAGTGCAACACAATTGTTTACACAGATTACAATACAATTATTTTTTGTTTATTTTTCATTGCATCCATTATTTTATTATTATCATTATTTTAATTTATTTTGTAGACAGTTATGGGGTCACATTTGAATTGCATTTGGCTTTCCGTATTTCAGTGACTGGAAACATCGTCACCATGCAGAACACTGCTTTTGCAAATGCACCCTTACGGAGATGCACAATCATACAGCAACAGCACTAAAACGCAAAACACCCACTCGGCACATACACACACACACACATGCAAAGAAAAGCACAATCAGATCCGCTTGGTACAATAGTGTTGTTTGAATGAGGTCAAACAATGCAGCTCTTTAGTATCTCTGCATCAAGCCAGATGATGAGTATCCCAGGAATGAATAGGCGGCTTCAGCCTCCTACACACGGCCTCCTCTGGCCCTGAATATATGCATCAGCACGCTTGTCACTGTGGACTGAAATAACGGTTGTTAAAACTGGAGATGTAATGTACTGTTGCATGCAGGCTAATGGTGGTGTGCTAACTCAAAAAGATGCTGCCTTTCCCCTTTCATTCCCTTGAGAAGGTAAAAATAATGGTGTTTTTTTTATTATTTTTGCACGTACGTTTCATATTTATGTTAAATCCTGCAACCTTTTCACATCTGTGCTTGTTTGTACTCTCATATCTTTCTTTGTTGTCTCCTCCACAGCCTCAACTCAGGTTAGCCTGATTGTGTCTGAGAATTTGATGACTCCCCACATCTTTTGAGATTCAAGAGTTTGTTTTAGGTGGGTTAAGCACAGACATGTATGGAGTTGCAGTTTTTGGAATAGTTCCATTAAAGTTGCCTGGCCAGATGTCTGGTAAACCTCAATATTCTCCGGTCTAAAACAGACCGGACCAATCACAACGTGGGAGGCGGGACTTTACAGTGCGTCACTCTCAGCGGCAGAGTTACCCATAAGGCAGAATGATTTTCCGTAACCATAACAGTCAGGAGAAATATGGAGATTTTTGTTGGAGAATTAGGAAAGTGCTTGTGAGTAAACCAAGTATACTCAGAGTTTTTAGACAAAAGTGTCAAAAAAAAAAGTGTTTGTTCGATGGCATCACATGTTTCACGGACTACAAATTCCAAAAACAGAACGCGTTGCTTAGAGTTTTTTGCACCACATCTGTACATATCTGATTGGTTCTGACCTTATGACTCTGACCCTGTTAATCCCGCCTTCAAAATCGGGCTCTACCAGCTCCTTACCAGACTGATACGCGGTGTATACGGTGTAAAACAATCTGGCAGCCCAGGCAAGCATTAAGTCATGTATTTTGTCCATAAAAAGAAAACACAAAATACCATCTACTCATCTTCAAATAAAACAATATACTCCAAGCGTTCGTCCTGATAGTGTTTACTTTGTCCTTTTTGAGCCTGATAAGAACCGAACACGATCAGCAAACATAAACACTGTTGCGTCATCCGCTGGCAGTACCATGAAACTATCAGAAAGCCCGATGGCAACAATTGAAGCAGCTAGTGTAAGAACCAGTAGACCATCCTTCAATGCCTCGCAATAAAGTGACAACTCAACATGGTTGAAGACCAACCCGATTTACTCGGTTGGGGTTACTTAACCTCCCCTAGGCGTTGCTGATTCGCCCGGCTCCATCACAGACATATTTATATATGTAGACGCCTCATCCGTGTGCTGCATGGATTTGTACCAACCGATACACAGTACAAACCAGAATTTACTGGCTTCACCTTTCACAGGTAAGAATACAATTAATTAAATATTAATTACTGATCTGCAACATAATTTGGCCCAGTCAAAACTCTTATTCAAAATATCTGTAATAAGATTTCAACAAGTCAAAATCTTATTACAGATACCTGTAATTCAGTTTTGCAGAGTAAGATTAAAAAAACTTTGCCATTCATGTATCATTGGTCATGATATATATTTGTAATTTAGTTTAGACAAGTCAGAATGACATTACAGCGATATCTTCTTTTTACTCTTTTTTGGGGGGTTTGTTGCACTAGTAGCTCGTTTTTTCAAAGCAGGCTTACAAGAAACGGAGTTTGAGAGAAGGAGGGTGGGGGTGGGGAAACATGCGGTAAAGGACCTCAGGCCAGAATCGAACCCAGGTTAGGCTCAGTACCCCTGCACCATCAAAACACCCAACCCGACATCAGCGATATCTTACATCAGAATACATACTAGTCACAGTGACATTACGACTCGTCAAATAACGTTTTAAATGTCTATAATGGTAATTTCAGGATGGGTAGACTTACTGATTAAATGTTAAATTATCTTGCCATATACCCACAGCGGTCAGTTTCTCTAAATTCATTGCGAGAACACCGTTTAACCCTAGGAGGGCTCTGCACTGATGATTTTAGACCCAAAAACAGGATTTCAACAAATATGCTCTAATTTGTCAAAATATTGACCAGGATATATAGACGACCTCGTTAACAGCTAACAGTTTTTTGCTAAATCAGATGTAGAGCTCTAAAAGGTGTGGGGATTATTTACCTGCCTGCCAAGGTGCGTAACTCTTTGTCAGTGCAAACAGCATGCTGCTGAATCAAATAAGGCTATTATCAGGTTATTAGTGCAGTTATTCTGTCCTGTAGCAGTGGCACACATGCGTGGTGGAGATGTGCTGTTACTTAATTTCATTATTTTCTTTGATTTATTAAACTACAAGTTCAATTACTAATCCTTTTCCTGGGTGCTTGTCTCTTTAAAGTTTCAACACTTCACTGCCAGTAAAGAATACTAAGCTCTCGTTCTGCTTGTGCAGAAACAGAAAAGGCTAGAGCAGCGTGCCTCCCATACAGTCCCAGGGCACTCTCCGGATGTTTCCTTATGCCCTTTCGTGCTTCACAAACACATGAAGATGGAAAGGGTTGCAAGTTGCGAGCATAAATGAAGGGAACAGAACATCCAAATCACAGAGTGTTAAGTGAAGAACAGCAGAACACAGCCTATTCACATAATCATGTGGAAGCTGGATGCCCGAGTCCAGAGAACTTGAATAAGCTTTTCCTGAAACAGCTCTGTAATGTAAAAATTTCGGGCGGCGAGAAACAAATTACCAAATGGGATGATTGTGGAGGGATGACTGGTTGCCCGAGCAACGACCAGGAAGCACAGTGCGTGGAAAACACAGTTTGTAGTGGCGCTCACTGATTCACGTTATTAATGGTACGCGGCCACTTTAAGCTCAAACTTTCTGCGACAAAATTAACAATAGTGAAACTCAGAAATATCCTGCACACAGTTGCATCAGCTACGCAGACGGCGATCAAGAGTGAAATTGCATTCAAATCCTTTGCAGTGCAGACTGCAGACAGAAACGCTCCATTAAAGCCTGGAACTGAAAAGAACAACACATGAAGTTCCACTTTTAACAAACCAATGAAGGTGTGAGATCATTTAGCTGGTACACAAAGCAAAAGGGAGCCGAATCAAAGGACTTAGATTTGTGCAGATAAAGAGTAACTGTGCAAGAGAACGAACAGTAAATACCTACTGTACTCATATCTGTATCTTTTCATCCTCACATGGTTGAAAGTCCTGACTCTGCGATACATTTCACCAAACTCCCGGCTGTGAGCCTCCTCAGAAACTGCTCCTTTTTGGTGCTTTCACCAGCTTTTATTTCCGGGCTCTCTCCCTGTCTCTCCCTGCCGCCATTGTATTTTGTCTGTCCTTGTTTCACAATTGCCTCCTTTTCCCCTGTTTTTTTTTCTCCTCACTCCGTCGCTGTCTCAGAGTGCACAGAGGGCATCAGACAATGACAACAATGCAGCCGCTTCTCTCCAGCTGTGCAGACTGGCACCGCACAGATGGCAGAAGCGACGCATGTGGCCTGCTCCTCGCCTGCTGGGTACACCTGGAGGGAGGCGATAACACGCCGCTGACGCACTGAACCGAATGAATCAGTAGACCGCAGCATGTCCGTACATTAATCTCTGCAACTCCACATTTATACATATGTCCTACAATGCATTGCAGTTTCTGGAGCTCAAACACAAGCTTCGTCGTATTTTGTTTAGATTTTATGTGATAGACCACAATAAGCTGCGTGATTCAAAAGGGCAGGAAAAAGATATATTCTTTTCAAAATGCTTTGCAGATTTAAAAAAAAAAAAAAGTTTTCTGCTTTCGAGATGGGAAAACAAGGTTGCTGCAATTACAGCTCAAAGTCTTTTAGTCTAAATACAGATTTCCAAGCATTTTTGACCCATTCGTCTTTGCAAAATAACTCCTGCTACTCCCTGTTGGATTTGAAGGAGAGCATCTGCTAGCATACTTTTTACAATTCAGGAAATTTCTTTTAGATTCAGATGTAGACTTTGACTGGGCCATTCTGTCCCTTGAAAATGTTTTGATCTAAACCACAGGTGTCAAACTCAAGGCCCGCGGGCCAAATCTGGCCCGTCAAGGTAAATTATCCGGCACCTCAAGAGCCAAAAAAAAGGCATATCATGTCATAAAGTAGAGGCATATATCCTTTTAAAGTGTATAAAGTGGCTAAAATGGTGCCTCCTGTAAGTGTAACTCACCCCAATATCAACCTTTTTTGCAGATAAATTGTATAAACTGGGCCTAAGGTTGCTACTTTCATGTCACTGTGCATTGTTTATACTTCTATGTGAACTGGAATGAAATCATGGAATGAAAAGTATCGTCTATACACGTGCAACCAGCCCTTTAAATGACTTCATGACGCCAAAGTGGCCCCATATAGAAATTAGTTTTACACCCCTGATCTAAACTATTCAGTTACGGGAACCTTAATCTCAACCCCGGTCTCTAGTCTTTTGCAACCTCTGACTGGCTTTGACATGAACCCGGATCGGCTTGCTTAATGTAATGCAATACTTTCCCACAGCATGATGCTGCCGCCACAAAGTTACAACATTGTAAAAGTGAGTTATTGGTGTTTCATGATCCACAATGCCTGAATATCTGCCAATGCTTCATGTACTGTTCTCCTTGTGCTACTCCTGTTTTCAACATTTCTTAAAATCTTCACTTAGCGCGTCCCCAGTTCCAGTCTACGTTTTGGTCCATTTCCAAACCCAAAAAAACCTGACATGGTGATGCAGCATCATCAACACATAACATTATATTGTGTGTGAGCAAAAAAACAAATATTTCCAATCTATTCATTACTCATCATTTATGCACATGTTTATCATGTGTCTTGAATAGCTTAAGGGAAAATGCAAACAGGACCTGCTGCCATGTTTCCATGGATTGGGTGACTTATAGTTGTGCTGTTGACAGATTCTCCCAGCTGAGCTATGGATCTCTGCAGCTCCACCAGAGTTAGCATAGGCCTCATTAATGCTTCTCTGATCAAACCTGTGGCAAGCTTTCACTTTCATGGGAATATTCTAAAAAACTATAGCTTGTTTGCAACTGAAATGCTTATTACAAGAAATATATGCAAGCAAATGAGCATATATAACATAATCCAGGTCTATTTTTGACATGAAGATGAAAAGGTTTGCAGCAGGGTGGGGCAGCAAGGTGGCAATAGTTCTGAAAACCCCAATTTCCTCTCCCACGCTGCCCATCACTCCAAAACCCACAGCTTACACCTGCTGGTTACACAAAGGGGGAAGTCTGGTTTCAAAATGAAATAAATACAGGCAACCCAGATTTTAAACGGGCAGCATTTGCCACAGAAATGGGAGGTAGTTTTTAAAGTTTACACAAATTCTGCCAAGCGGATGAGCAGGGAGGATCTCACAGCACAGTTTCGCAGAAACTGGGTGGGGATGGAAGCAAAGGTTGAGCAATGGTGTGTAAAAAAAACATCAAGCACCGATTGCAGCTTCGTCTTGTAATACACATGCAACACAGACGAAATAGAGGAAAGGCAGTTAGTTCTGATTATGAGAATGAATTAGGAGCCCTCTGGTTGGTAATGGACAAGAAGAGCAGAACTGGGAACACGTGTTACAGTGACTCCGCCATCATGAAACAAGGCTTCTAAGAAATGTCTAAAACTCTGCATGATGGCATATCAACTCACTTGAGAAAACTCAATAACATCAGCACAGCTGTCTTTTTCCCTGGAGAATGAAAAGTAGTTACGCCACAAGCACATGACCTACATAAAATTGATGCTGCACAAACCAACATTAGTCTCATATAGCAAATTATTCTTAACTCCAGACCTGCTTTTTAAATGCAGTTTAGGCTCCAATTGATCCTACTTTATTAATACATTTTTAAAGCCTCAGAGATTTTTCTTTGGACTTTTTTTTTTAGCTGTTTCCCTATTTTCTGTTCAGTTTCTGACTATAACACCATATTGTGTTGCAGTTTCTTAACAATTAGTTGAGCAGAAAGGAAAGGACAAAAGATTAGAGTATGGCTTAAAAAATCTACAGCAGATTACATTTTTTGTAATAAGAAAACTACCTCTACCTGCTAGCAAGGCAAGGCAGTGCTTTTGCTTTTGAATGGCTCCATAGAAACAACTCTGACTCTGTAAACGAGATAAACATGCTAGCTACAGGAAGCTAACGTATTTTGTATGCAGAGAACTAAGCAGTTAATACATTTAAAAGCTCTTGGATCATAACCTTACGCAATCGAACAATCTGGCAGTCCTGACTTATGGCTCCCTGACATTATGTCACTTTCTAAGAATGGTATAGAAGACTGTGTTGGAGACGTCAGCCAACATGAACGCATGTTTACTGAATACCTAACCTTGTCAATAGTATTGATTTTTTATGAGTATTGACTCATTATTAGATGTCCTTGCAGTTTTTGTGCTTTAGTCCAAAATCCATTTGTTTTATGGTAAAAGAAATAAGATTTTAGGAAAAGAAACTTGGTAACACAGTTACGTAGAAGGAAGCCCACTTTTTCTTTCGGGTTCATCAGCATTTGAATGTTGGTTCTCATCAGAAAAGCCGGATCTGCTTTTAGCAGGGCCAGCATCCAGCAACTTGTGAACACACACACACACACACACACACACACACACACACACACACACACACACACACACACACGCACGCACGCACGCACGCACACACACTCGATTATGTTGAACTGGCATCTCTCTGAGAGTAATGGACTCTCAATAAAGCCACATCCTGGCCACCATGAAAATCCGAGAGCTCCACTGAGAAGCACAAAGAAGAAGCTGGCAGCCCGATCCAAACCCAGAGATATGGGAACCATGAGCTCATGAGAGGGTGGTACTCAGGGGATGCCAGCTCTTCATGCGCTGTCCTTGGGAGTATGCATGAAGTTTGTCCGGTCAGGCCTGTGCCTTTCATCAACTACTTATTATTCATGTCTCAATGAGGCTGACGCAGGAGACAGTGGGGGGTACATTGTTTACTTTGTCCGGGCGGGCCTTGTGTTCAGTCTCAGACAACTTGGGAAGAAAGAACCAGTTTAGGTTTTGTAAATCATGTTCTCACTGCACCTTGCAAAAGTCTTCATACCTCGTTTTTCCATTTTTTTTAAAAAAGTTACAACCACAAACTTCAGTGTCTCGTATTAGAATTTAATCTAACCAACAAAGTTATATATAACTAAACAGGAAAATGATACAGCACATGGTTTTTCTTCTTTTTTTTAATACAAAGTGTGAAAACTGTGGCTATAGCATTTGTATTCCACCCCACCCCCCTTATTCTGATACCCTTAAATCAAATACAATGCAAACTATTGATTCATTAATAAACAGAGTCTAGCTGAGTGTAATTTAATCTCAGTATAAATACATCTGCTCTGTATCCTGCATCCTGGAAATGCTGTTCTTAATGGTGTCACATGGGCTGTGGATCTCTGCAGCTTCTCCAGAGTTAACGTCAACGTTAAAGAAAAGTTGGATGGAGCTAGAAACATGACAATCCTGGATGAACGACCTGTTAGGGGCTGCAAAGGCTCACCTCCCAGTAGGAAAACAATCATAAACATGAAACCAGGGATACAGTTGAATGGTTTAGAGCCATAAATCCAACAGGGAATCTGTGGCAAGAGTTTATAAGACAGTCTCTCTCCATCCAGTCTGATTGAGTTTGAGATAGTTTTGCAAAAGAGAATAAGCTATAATGTCAATCTTTAAATGCTCAAAGCTGATAGAGGTAAACCCAAAAATACTTGTATATGTGTTGACTTATGGGGGGTGAATATTAAAGCACATTTTTCAGATTTATTTATTTACATTACGAAAACGATGTATCATTATCCTCCCACTAGACCATTATGCATCATTTCGTTGACCCATCACACAAAATTCCTTTGTTATACTCTTTCACATTATGTGTTTTTATAGCAGTATATTCTTATTCATTCAGTAAAGCAGCAATATTCACCTAATCCACAGCTGCACAGCTTGAGAATGCTGGTGACCTTATTTTTTAAGATGTTTCTCTCCCTCCAGTCTGAGGCTCGTGAGTCATCACAAACAAAGCCAACAGATCCACGGCCAAAAGGACAAGGTCAGCCTGAACCTTGGTCAAGTTGCTCCAGGACATGAACGAGCACAAAGAAATGATTCCTCACTGGTTGCCTTTGCTCTAACCTTACACAGACAGATCAGCGGTCAGGGTTTCTTGCATTTTGCCCAAAATCAGACAAAAAGCGAGCTTCGGTGACTGTGTGTTTGCAGGGAACTGTTTTTGGAATAAGCTGAAATTAAAAGGTTTTACCCATTTGGAAAATGAAATATCTGTGGTATGTATCGGAAAGTAACAGCAGGGACTTTATTTGGTCTCTGTTTTTTCTCAGTGAAACAATTAGTTTTTTAGTTTTAACAAACCGTTTGTTAAATAGTGTACTAAAGAACAATAAATCCCAGTGTCAGATGCCATTCTAACATCAGACTGAGGATTCTCAGGCACGGTGGATATCAATTTGTGTTTCAAAATCAGTGGACACCCATTACATGATCCAGGAATTGGTTGTTTTCCATTTTTCTGTCAGATTTTTAGAATTAATCACTTGTTTTCCGTGGAGCTAAGACCTGTGGAGGCCACACTGTTGAACAAGAAGCAGACCCGCCCTTGAGTGAATCATGATGCTTCAGTATTGGCACAAAACGGGCGTCATGGCGGCCTTTCCTTGTCTAGATGAAGTCCTTTTTGAGTGCCCCAAATACGTCTTCTGCTGCTCCTTTCTTTAGTCACACATATGTTTTTCAGATCATCAAACAAACTGTATTTTTTTGACAAAAACAACCAGAGTAAATGCAAAAGCGTTTTCAAACAATTATTTAATTTTTTGAGGGCAAAATCCTACCTAAAAACAACAGATCCTCCTTTTTTGTTCAGTTTCACCGACCAGGCCCAGACTTGAGTACTGTCTGACCTGAAGAATTGAAAAAAATACCTAAATGGAGCCTGTCTGATGCCGTGAAGTAAGTTCAAAGATTTCAAAAGCAATCTAAAGAAATTCACGAACAATTAAGAAACTCATTGACATCTGTCAGTCTGGAAACGATTGCAAAGATATTTCTGAGCCCTGACTGATGTAATCGACTGGTGTCGTTATCCTGAGTGGCAGGTCAGCCCAAACTACCTTGTGAGCACATCATGGTCACATCACCCAGAAGTAGCTCTATAGCACTGCAGGCCTTTCTTACCTCAGGTAATCTCAGTTTTCATGACTGAACACAAGAAAAAGAATGGCTTCCATGATAGGGCTCCATGACCACAGAAAAATAACAAAAAACAGAGATCCCACAGACGTAAGGGAATATACACTGTATCCTGACCAGAGTGGGATTTTGTGGTAGCTGTGGGTCCTACTACAATTCTGTAAAATTACGCAGCATTTCAGAAGAAGAACATCATACCAACAGGTAACCATGGCAGTAGCGTGATGGTTTGCTTATTTGGTGTCTGGACGACTTTCTCTGATTGATGAAGCCATGAATTCTGCCCTCCAGCATTAAACCCTGCATGAGAACGTCTGTTCATCAGTTTGTGACCATGAGTTCACTAAAGATTTGCAGCAAGACAACAGCTAGTCCAACTCAGAAAAATAAAAATGACTAAATGTATAAAATGAAGCTTTTTGAGAGACCTGGTCAGAGTCTGGGCTTCGGTCCAGCTTGACCTGCTGAAATACCCTCCAGTTTGAATTAAAACAATCCCACAAAAAAAACAAAAAACAAAAAGAAACAAACACTGGGCAGCAATTCCTCCACAGCGATGCAGAAAACTGATTTCCAGTTGTCCCAAATGTTTGGTGGCAGCTGCTGCAGCCAAGCGTGGCACAGCCAGTTATCAGCTTTATAACTGATAGTAGTTTATTTTGCATAAAATACAATTTATGTATTTATTTCTTCATTCATGTATTTATTTATTGTGGTCATAAGTTGGTTTTCTGCTCTTGTCTCAAAGTCATTGTTGAAAATGCACCACATCGTGGGTTAGGATGTGCTTAGATCCATGGCTCAGTAAGCTCTGCACCGGTGGTAAAACATTGAAATAGCCAACTCCTCAATCAGAGGCCGTCTTGGAGCTTGGTGGACCCTCTTGGACGTCCCGTTTCTACCTCCCTTGCTTCACCTTTAAGCTCTAAATAGTTCGGAAACAGTTCCTTCAGGTGTTGGTGAAGCCGTTGTAAGGTCTTTTAATTTCACTTATTTTTTCAACACCTTTATCTGGGCTGATATGGATTTACCAAAATTAAGTTATCTGATGAATAAAGTACAATACAAGTTGTTTTGGTCAACAGGTAGTAAAAGTTTTGAATGCATTCAGAAGCATCTGTTCCCTCTGCATAAAGTTTGCAAATGAAATCTTAAATCTTTTGGCCACGACTCTGAACGCATCTGCATGCGTGAGCAAACGGTGCCCCGTGCCCTTTGTTCTGCTCTCCATGACTCTCCCTCTCTTTCCATTAGACTCTCTCTCTGTGCTCATAAGCAGCCCACGCAGCAGCTCTGCTTGTTGACTTTATTGTGTGAAACTGCAGAAAAAAAAAAAAAAAAAAAAAAATGGGCCAGAACCATTTCACACACGAAGGCTTGTGAAACAAATCCTTCTCGGTGTGAAGAGAGAAGGAAGAATGTGCTGAAAGGAGACAGAAACCAAGATGGAAAAGGTGATGGAGTGAAAGAAATAAGAAAAGGCAGATAATCTCCTCCAGCGTAGTTTAACATCCCAGCGAAGCCTCCTGCACTGGCTAAAGCAGAGTGGCGAGGAGGCACGTTGCCATGGAGTGGGAAGATGTTCGGAGCGTGGACCACCGTAACGGATCTGAGCAGAGACGGAGAGGAGAGGAGAGGAGAGGAGAGAGGAGGGACAGATGATGAGGATCAGGAGGATGGGGAGGAGACGGGAGAAATAAAGAAGGGGGAAAGGGGTGAGAGAGAAGGGAAGCAATAAAGTAAGTGCGAGGAGGGCAGAGGTGAGTGGTGGAGAGGCAGAGGAGGAAGGGGAGGTGGAAACAAGAGAATAAAAGAGATGAGAAAAGTGCTGCCAGGGAGGTCAGCAGGAGCACAATCACACAATCTGCTAAAGTGGTTTACTTTCATAACCTCCATTATGGCTTCCAGTTATAAATAATCACCAGTCTGACAGATAACAAACGAGGGCCCGTGTTACGACTGGATGAAATGAGGAAAATCAAATGGCTCTTCACCCTCAGTGCGATAGCGAACAAAGGAAAGAATAAATCCTCAGAGGATGAAGCAAACACTTTGATCACCTGAAGACACAGCTGACTGGAGTGAAAGCATGAGCAAAGACTGGTATTTATGCCTGGAGCTGAGGGAAAGACAGAAACAACCACGGTGTTATCATGCGACTGCGGAGGCCCCCTGCTGGTGGCTGCTGGAAGCACAAATGTTTTAAAAAAAAAACTGTTTCAAAATCATCATCATCACGACAAAAGTTTCATAAATAACATTAGCAAATGCAACACCTCTGTAGTCGAAAGCCCTCATCAATAAATAAAAACGCATTATAATAAATACAAATATGTTTCTGTACTTGGATGATATTGATCTGTTTCCCACTGTTAGAAAGGAGGTGATGTTCTGACTTGTTCTGATTGTATGAATGAGATCAAATCGTACGTTTATTTAGTAAATATGAGGCTATCTTTTAATTTATCATTCATCCTGCACACACGGATCCACACATGTTTACAAGATGATTATAAAGCCTCCTACTTGTCTCAAAGTAGATCAAAACAAAACACTTCTCAGATATCGCTTGTTTACTTTTTCAGAAGTTTGCATTAATTCATGGCATTTTTTGTAGTTTTATTTCTGTATTTAGTTCAAGATTATCTTGAATTACCTTGTTGTTTTATTTGTGGCAAATCCTTATTTTAATTGAAGTAAAGGAAGTTTCTCAGAAATGTTATGTGGTCAATTCTGTCTTTCTGTGTAGCCATTATGAATCCAAGTCGTTATTATGTTGTGTGATTATGTAAAGTTTTATTGTAGTTCTGATTTCATCTCCAACCAAACGATGAAAAAATAATATAAATCAGCTAAAAAAGTAAAAACAAAATCAATTTGGCCACATTCTTCTTTGCAAATGCATTTACATTTTGTTTTTTAGATTCAATCAATGCAATGTTAATACTACACAGCCAGACAGGACATGTTAAAATAAATAAATGCATTTTTACATATTATTTGACATCTCTGATTTCTGTGATATTCTAGATCCATACCTGTCAGATCTGCACATTGTTTTGATGTTACCTGCTGCAGAATGAGATGGTTGCAATTGAGTAGAACTGATGGATTAAAAAGTATCCTCAAGTAACACCGTATTTGTTTTAATCAAAAGAATAATATATATATATATATATATATATATATATATATATATATATATATATATATATATATATAGTGCCTTCACATTAAGGAAAATCATGCAAAGAAAGTCATTTCTGTGTCTGAAAAGTCCTTGAATTGACTAATTTGGAATGGTCAAGTCAAGCGAGAGTGAGAGACAATGTGAAATGAAATGCATTTAAAGAGCAACAAAATAATTTAAATGTTGAGAAATTGTTCAATACAATTATTCAGGTTAAATTCCTAGCAACACAATCTTTAAATTTTGATCATTGTTTGAAATTAGCCGTAACTTTTATTGTTCATGATGGCCTCCCAGTTATGGCTGATTGAAAACTTTTCAATCTTAACATCTGCGTCTTTGTTCAATGTAATTTGGGAAACACGTGTGAAACCAAATATTCAAATACACTCTATAATATCTTCTATCTCTCACTGTCAGACATTATGTCACACTAAACTCTTCCTTTTTTGGGTTGGTTAGGTTATTGTTCACTATTTCTAGACCTTTTTGGAAGATTTTTTTTTTCTTCAAACCCATAGGTTTACATAGATTTCTTCAGTTGTTGGGAGAACTAGCTTCAAACTATTAGTCAGTTTTGTAGGTTTTTGGCTCTAGCCACAAATATTTATTGTCATACTAACATCAAAGCTTTGTGACGGTCACTCTAAAACATTGAGTTAACTAATCATTGCCCATGTTAAAGCTCTATGTGAGCTCAAATTTTAACTTTGTGCCTTATATCTTGAGATGCTGCTTTAGTATTTGAATAATAATGGTATTTCTGCTTGGTGCCATCTATTCTGTGAAGTGCTCAGTGTTTCTATCCTTAATGGGCTGCTGATGAAGGCCCATTTATAAAAGCTGTTACCTAAAGAAACTGAAGCAAATACATGGATTTTCTGTGCAGTTTTGAGCCACTGATCAGTAGTTTATCTACATAATATGTTAAAAGCATGATGCCTTCTGAGTGCAATATTTCTAATGATGCCACTGCTAATCCAAGAAAAAAAAAAGATTAGCAAAATAACACATTGATGCGTGATGCCTGGAGTGAGGCCAGAGGATATAACAGGAGCTTATTTTGGGAACGCTGTAAATAATGCATCACCCAGTGCAGAAAAACATCCCCGTTTTCTGCCGAGAGGCTGACTTTCAATTTAAATGAAAATGTACTGGGCTTTTATCAGTGACTAAATTGCTCAAATGAGTGGAGTGCCCTTCAAAATCGTTGCCACCTGTGGTGAAAATGTGTAAACAGGATCAAAACAAAATGTATCCAGCCTTCAGCTTCAGTAAATTTATTCTATTTTATCAAACAAAAACACTTATTGGTACCCCTGATATTAATACGCGCTACAAATCTAACAAGCTTCCTGAGGCATTTTGGAGAAGAAAGAAGCCCAGAATGTACCCCATACGTAACAACAAAAACAACAAAAAAATCCACATTTACATCCATGGATTCACATCAAACTCACTTTGAGTGTTTATGGAAAAGTTTAATCTTAGTCTCATCTAAGCAAAGCAAATGTTTCTAATCAAAGTTGTAGCAGCTTTTAATAGACTGTACATCTAAAGACTATTAGAATACTACATAAAAGTGCAGTATTTTTTGACAGTCATCTCAGAAAGTGAAAACGTTATTTTATAGAGATTCATTACACAGAGTAAAATATTCAATGCTTTTATTCCTTGTAATTTTGATGATTATGGCTTACAGATTAATAAAAACCCAAAATACAAAGTATCAGAAAATTAGAATTTCACATTAGACCAATCAAAACCGTTTGATTTAAGCACAAATGCCAGGCTTCTGAAAAGTATGACCATTTCTATGCACTCGTCTTCCATGAATTACAGCATCGCTGCGATCAGCCTGTGGTGCTGCGTAGGTGTAATGGAAGCCCAGAATAGCCGCCTTCAGGTCATCTGCCAGGTTGGGTCTGGTGTGTCTCATCTTCCTCGTGACAACAGCCCATAGATTTTCATGGGGGTTCAGGTCAGGGGAGTTTACTGGATCAGTCAAGAACTAGAACACCATGGGCATTGAACCAACTTTTGGTTCCTTTGGCAGTGTGGGCTGGTGCCACAACTCTGGGACTTTGATTTCCAAATGAAATGCAGAATTTACTTTCATCTGAAAACGGGTCTGGTTGAACCCTGAATAACCAGTTTCTTCAGTAATGGCCCTTTATGACTTACCCTCCCTGTGAAAAGTGTCGATGACTGTATTCTGGACATCTGTCCAATCAGCAGTCTTCCCCATGATTGAGTGAGAGGCCGTTTAAAGGCTCAGGAAACCTTTGCAGGTGTTTTGAGTTGATTGGCTGATTAAGATGTGACACCACGAGTTTCCAATAACAAACTTTATAACAGTTTTCTAACTTTCTGAGACACATCATTTTGGGTTTTCATTATCTGTTAGCCACAATCATGAAAATTACAAGAAACAAATATGGAATATATCATTCTATGTGTAATGAAGCTTCATTTTCTGAGTTGACTAGCAAAATATATAGCACTTTTACACAATATTATTATTTTTTTTAGCTGTATCTGTGAGTGTTTAGGAGGGTTGGACAGAAAATACTTTTCTGAGATGCATTAAAAAACTGTTGAAATTTGGTTGTCATGGAAACCTGGTGACCCCCAAGAAGCTTGGTTCTCCAACAGGAAGCTGTGGAGACAAATTATGGCGAGCGGCTATTTTCTTACTGGAGTTCCCTGATTCATGGAGATTAGTCAGTCTTTTTTAACCCTTTGCTCTCATGTCTTTCCCATTTTGAAGAGTGACAAAAAAGGGCCGCTGTATCGAGCCATAATTAAGGTACATTTTTGGTTTATTGTTTCACATGATTTGAAATAGCTTTCATATATTTGATTTTACTGACATCAAAGAAACCCCAACCATTAGTGTATCAAAAGAGCAGAGCATCTCTTGATTAACAACCTGCATTGGATAATTACTGCTAAGAATTAATCATAAATTAATGTTTGCTGTCAGTGAACTGAAAGCAAAGCTTTTAATTGATCTTTGAAAAACTAAACGTAACACAGAGAAAGTAAAAAAAAAAAATCTAATACAGAAGAAGTAGAAGAAATTCATGATTTTTATCCGAAACATTTGAAACAACAGGACGACCATTGAGAGTTTTGGTTACAGCCAGGATATGCTCCAAATTTGTTTCTGCACTATGCTGTTGCTCACATGCTGAACAAACAAAAGGGCAGCATCCATTTTCTCCTCCCAATTTCAGCATACAAACACAAACATTGCTTACTGGTCCGAACAAACAGGTCCAAAACTTTGCCGAGACCTCCTCAGCCAACCTGTTTGCTGAACGAACAAAGGAGGGAAATGATTTTTATAGAAAGCAGATTAATATTTGACACTTTTTCTGAAGCTTCTATATGAAGATAGAACTGTTTAACAGGCTGTCATTTATAGAACCTTTCCAAAGTTTTCATAGGCCTTCCACCTTTTTCCACAATTTGACACAATTTACCCGCAGACCTCAGAGTATTTTATCAGGCTTTTAACAATTTAAGAGCGTAACATACGGCGTTAATATACAATTATCCACATAAACTGACAAGAAGCCAGGTAAGGAGGACATTAATCTGAAAAGCAGCCAAGAGGCTCATCTTTACTCTGGAGGAGGTTACAGAGACACATAGCTTCAGGTGGGGGACAACATGATGACAGAATAAGAACAATCTGGGCTTTAAGGACGAATAAGAAAGCCAGGAGAAGTCCTGTTTTCCACAACCAATCTAGAGACATGGCAAACATGTGGAAGAAAGTGATCTGGTGAGATGAACTTCTTATAATGCGGTGTGTTGGTAAACTAATACCGCACTTCAGCCAGAGCACAACATCCCCATGGTGAAACATGGTGAGGGGGGCAGCATCATGGTATGAGGAGGCCAGCCAGAGTTGATGCAAAGATGGATAGTCCTAAATATCTAAATATAGAACTAAACACTGGGCAATGATGGAAGAAAAATGGTTATAAAGAACCAGAGACTGGAGCAGAGGTTCCTTTGAGAACAACAACCGTGGAGAATGTGCTTTTTATCAAAGCATTTTCATGTTATAGCTTTTAGGTTATTAGCAAAAAACAAAGAAAAGAGATATGACAGCATGCATCATTATCTTCCTGTTTCACAATCAAGCACTGCATGATGGTGGCATGTCACATAAAATCCCAATAATAGACACAGAAGTTTGATGTGTTGATGTGATAAAACGTGAGAAAAACTTTACGGGTTCTAAATAAATCCAAGCCATTGTAGGAGCAGATCGTTTCCTGACCTGGTACATAGTTTTCTCAGTGACAATGTTTTGATTGGTTTTCAGCTCGTCGTAGCATGTGCCATTGTGTAACGGTGTTACAATCACCTGTTGAAATAACATTTGAGCATTATCACCAGTCTGTGTTGGGGTTTCACTCACGCCTTAAAGCACGTTTCACTGGAAGCTTCTCGTATTCACAACAGCTCTTAAGGCACCAGAGGCCGGGTAGGGCAACCAGAGGAGCACAAAAAGCAAGAAAGAAGCCAACAACGCGTTCAGTCGTTGTGAGAAAGTAATAGAAAGGAGGTTAAGATTCGCTCATTCACTCTCTGTCTGCTTACGGTTGAACTTCCTGCGGGACACACGAGGCCTCCAGGGCCGCCTTCGCATCCAGTTCAGACGTCGAGAAAGCTCCATTTTGTCGAGCCGGTGCCAGCGTGTAATATCCAGTCACCCCATCAAAGAACAGCAAACCTTTCCTTCTTCCCATCCCCAGAACAGATATTTCCTCCAGAGAATCGCCAGTGCCAGGCACCACCTCAGCAACCAGGTAAAAAAAGAGCCTTTCCCCCTCCCCAGCTGCTGTCTGACTTCCACTCAGAAAGGATGCGGCAGGCACGGCAGCGGCTACATTTCCCTTCCACCGCCCCAATCTTTTATGCATGAGGCAGTGGAACCCAACTCCCTCGGTTCTGGGGAGGAACGGAGTCAGGCCTCTGGCCGGGAACACGGCTCCTATCCACAGGCAGCGTCTGAGGTGCACAGCCGGGAGAAATGTGATGCCTCAGAGCTGAGCCTCCCTGGAGGGCAGCTGGTTGTACGGCGAGGCTCGGCCGGTTACCTGAGGAGGCGGGAAGGTAGACAGGTGGACAAAGACATCTTTCATCGGTAGAAACTTCACTGTTCCTCTCAAAAGTAGAACAAAAACCACTAAATATGAGTTCTGAAGTAGTCCTCCCCTCGTGTAAATTCTGTTTAGCGTTTTTCTAAGATCCCTTTGTAAATAGTTTTAAGAATGTGTCTGAATCATAAGCTTCTTAGTAAACATACATTGTGCGCAAATACTTGAACATCAGCTGCATAGTTTCCAACCTCAAGCTGTGAATGCTGATATGATTTAAGCTTATATGAAGATATGCATAAGGCCAAAAGGGACCCAAAAAAGTGATTTAGTGGGGACATATGCAAAATCCACATTTTTAGCCCTTAAATACATTTTACTGTGTACTTAGGAAGTTTCTGGGAATGCAGAAAAGCTTAATGTAGTCTGTCCAGGTGCTGCGCTAATATCTTTATATTCTGTTTGGTCACATTTTTTCAAGCCGCTCAACGTTACGTTTTTTTATTTTATTTTATTTTTTTACAATTTTGTCACAGTATTCGCTGAGGAGCTGCTGAACAAGGTCAGAGTTTCGGTTTACCAGTCTCCCAAATCTGCCAGTTTTATTTGCCCGCTGTGTGTCTGAGTTTTGAAACCCTGATTTAAACCCTATTCACTCTGATGCCCCCTTCCCTTGATCCACAATTAAGGGCAAATTTATTGTTCTTAGTCAGAAGAAGCTTTGCCACCACATTTTTCTCTAGAGTATTTAAAATCAGATTTATCAAATGAGCAAAACATTGCTTTTAAACATTTACAGAAGCAGGTTTTCATTTATTGGAATATTCAGAAGATAACAATGTGCTAAACCAGGGAACTACACCCCGCAACTCTAGACTTCCTTATTGACTTTGGCAAAAAAATGATAAAGAACCAACTACCGTTTTTAAAATATAGCTACAAATGAGTTACCTTTTCACAAAATAACTACACTGAATTTCTATTACAAAACTACATTAAAAGTACTAGTAACATTTGTTCACATCCATTTTTCCCTGTCATTAAGTTCAAAACAAAATGTTATAAATGACATCCAATAAAATAATATTTTTTTCTCCCTTTATTTTATAAGCTGAAAGAAAACATAAAATGTTGGTTCTATAAAATGACATTTCCTATAGTGTAGATAGATAGATAGATAAAAGTTACCCTTTTATTCTTGCAAAACGTCATGTAACATTTGTAGCTCTAAATAAAGTTCATTTAGCCAGACTGAGGCCAAAAATGGCTCTTTGGATGATAAAGGTTGCAGAAGTTGTGTGAGGTTATTAAGAAACACTGACCTCTAGTGGTGAAAAGTATAACATCTGAGAAATAACACTCCAGGCCAGGCAGGGTGCACTGATTCCCATATTGTACTTTATTTGGATAAAAACACACAGCAAACACCTTCTGGTGAAACAAGACTTACAGCTGAACCGTTTTGGGCATTTGGTTTGTCTACGTACATAGAAAGGTTAAAAACGACAACTTGACATTTCTTCTGTACTATAATAATCTTCAACCAAACACTTGGCGCCCACTGACAAAGCAAACACTCATTTAAATTGCAACATTCACGTCCCATAAGGTCATATCTGTGGAAATGGACTGAATATAGTGGCGTTATATCGTCTATAAAACAAAGCCAATGTTTCAATAAGTACTAGGATCCCAGAGGAAGCGACTGAGCACATCAGCTATATTTGTGCCGGTTTTCAACTACTGCTGCGGAAGTGCTCATGTAAATACGGCGGATCCGTTTAAGGGCTGCTTGGTGCACCATGTGCTTCAGAAAAGAAGAACAGCTGGACGATGCTACAGGAACGTTTCATCTATTGTGCTCAAGACGACTTCCAGCAGCAGGCAGGAACTATTTCACCACTCAGAAGGCACATACAGCTCAGAAAGGACCACATTTCTACACGTAGCTCAACACACGACATCCGCATAACACAGGAGACGGTCTGAACATAATTCTACAAGCTTTATGATGAAACGCTGCAACGTTAAATGTCCTTTATGTTATTCAGTCCTTTAAGACTGATGGTGGTGAGGGAGGGGGGGATCAGCAGAAACAGCATGACCGATCCTGAGGTTTGCCTCTGAGCATTACAAGGAGCATTTAATCCTCCAACAATCCCTGCAACTCCAAGAAAAAAAATAAAGTTTCCAACCTCAGCTGTTTGCGCAGGTGTGGAAAAAAAGGTCAAGAAAAGGAAAAACATATATATAAGGCACAACTTTAACAAAAATATGGTGAACAAAGACAAAGATGAACGTTAACGTCACCTGGATGGAGAAGGCTACAAAATGAAAAAGTCGAAATGTCAAGTGATACAGGTGGAAAAAAAAAAAAAAACGGCCTGACGCGACAGCACCTTAGTTGACAATTCTTGAGAAACTTAAAATAATCTCTTCATATCTGCATTTGGTCCTATGGGTTAAGGAGCACATAAAACTTTGTAACCCGCAAAACAGTCAATGGAGGATGTGCAAAGCTGTTTCTGTGATCTCTGAGGAGTGCCGGTGAGTTTCTGCACTCACTCTGCCGCCGCCATTCATTCACACACACATACACACACACACACACACACACACACACACCGTTAAACTCTGTAAACTGCTCATGTGCACCGTGTGTGTAAGACACCCTGCTGATGCTTTTCTGATTCTACGACGTGAGTAAAGAGGAGAGCGAGGAGCACGGCGGAGCTTCTTCGTCGTGTAACTCGAGTTTCCTTCATCTGCCCATTCATCCATCCTCTAGGCCGCGCCTCTCTCCTCGGGGTTCTCCCGTCACTGCATCATTCGATCTTCTCCGGGTCTATGTTGTCCAGATCGATATCAGGCGAGGCCACGCAGCAGAAGCACAGTTTCTGGGTGAACAGAGAGAGCTTATCTGCAGAGAGAGGAATGAAAAGAATGATGTTTATTTAAAAAAAAAAAAACAACAACAAAAGGCCCAGGACTCTCACATTTCCAACCGTTTAGCAGCAGTTGAAGGGGACAGCGTGTTCCTCGGGTATAAGCGCACGTACACACCGCTTCATTATTTAACGTATGCAGACTTTACGGCAGACTGGACTTTGAAACACTAATCTAAATCCCTTCTTAGCTCCCAACACTGTTCTGTTTGAAATACAGTCAAAATAAGCTACTTACTACAGAAAGTTATTCAGAGGAACACAATGAACACAAGACCAGTTACACAACACACAACCAAGTAGCTCTGATTCGTTTTGACATCAACCCTGTATAGAGCATTATTATTCTGATGCTAAACATAGCTAGCATAACATCAGCTGTGTATAAATTCGGCATCCATCTGTAATAATAATAATAATAATAATAATAAAAAATTCCTGTATTTTTCATATAAAGCCTACACCACATATTCTGCATGTTTATACACACTTATGCATTTATAACACAGCAGCAGAGGTCGACCGATATTTTGGGCCGATATTTTTTATTTTTTTTTCCTGTATCTGTAACAGCCGCCCCTGAAAAAACGGAACTAGAAATAAGTAACATTTTCTTAAAATGAGTGTATTTGTCCTTTATTTGAGCAGGTAAATAAGGTGATCTGCCAATGGAATAAGATTTTTGCACTTAAAAAAGGAACAACTCATCTCCATCTTACTTCAAGGGCAGTATGTCTAAATATCTTATTTTATGGGTCAAAATACTCATTCCATTGGCAGATAATCTTATTTACCTGCTCAAATCTAGAACAAAAGCACAAACTTTAAGAACATTTTACTTATTTTTAGATCCGTTTTTGCAGTGCGGTACGTGCATCCGGTCACCGATCCATCATCTAAAAACCAACGTCTGATCACCTGCTGGCGAGCTGACACCGGTGTGCATGTTTGTTCCCAAGGAGAATCATGTATGCACATGAAAACAAGTACCAATCACTACACGTACGGCATCTAACTTTACATAAAACGTGTTTTTTCTCCCCACTGAACTAAAGAAGCTCTCTTCCTGCCCTGACACGTTCATTAAATGCGAGCAAAGTGCCACCGCCATATAAGTTGCAATGCAGGTTTTATTCTGTGTGCCGTTCAAACTGTAGCTAAAGCTGTTAATATTAGCTGGTTTTAGTGGAAGTTTTGAGACTTGTGCGACATTTGTTATCATTGTGTCATTTTTACCACGTAAATGGAGGAAGAAACATCAATATTGGCAATATTGGTATCAGATAGACTGATGTCACAAATAATCGATATCGGCATTGGCCTTAAAAATACTGTATCGGTCGATCTCTACACAGTAGCTGTGTTTTATTCTTGTTGCTGCCTGAGTTTCTTTCATTTTTGGTTAGCTCTGTCTCTTTTCACAATTCCCCCTATGGTGGCTGTAGGAGGATTTTTTTTGTAGCAGCTTGTGTAATTCTTGTCTATATTTTCTCTCTTTCTTCTACTCTGTCCTGCACCAAATAAATGTTTTCTTCCATCATTTGGCAGGTAGCAGTGCTGGGGTTTAAAGCAAAAAGTGTCTTTAGATCATGAAATCAGCTGCTCGGTTGAAATATCAGTAGGATGTTTCAGCTTCAATGTAATTCTGAGCGCTGCAGGCGTTTCAACAGATCACATGTCGCTCTATGGGCTGAAGAGAAGATGTTTTACAGTTTGTAATATTAAATAAAATAGAAAATAAAATAAAAAGTGGCACATTTAATTGACAAATGTGAAAATATCTCTTAATGGTAAAACCTGTTAAGCCCAGAAGCTTTAAGAAGCAATTTCCGCTGGAAAATATACAAGTGAAATAAATCAAGACTAGCTCCACAATTATCTGGTCTAAATGCAACATTTTGGTACCAGTGTTAAGGGAAAACACAAAATAATACCTTTCCAGTGGAGCCACTATCACAACTGTTATGTTTGATTTATTTGTGATTAAACTAAGAAAGCCTAGTTTTTTTTTATTTTTTATTTAGCCACGCCTACATTTTTGTTTTCTAAATAAATATTGAACACCACCAAGAAAGTCCTTCTGAAAACCTTGGACATTCCTCAGATTGTATTTATTAACATCTCTACCATAACCACAGCATTCTTTTACTGAATTAGCTGAAGCATATTTGATCAACTGTGTCCGGAAGAGTTTGTAAAGCCAACAGTGAGGTTAAAAAATGTACGACTTTTATAACCTCTGTTATGCGTGTGAATTGTCTCGCCTGACAACGTTGGCAAAAGACGTGTGATGGGTTGTTGGAAAGGTACGACTCTAGTGTTCAAGGACACCGGACATGATGGGCGGAGCAAGAACATATGTGCAGCCTGTAGATTTTTTTTTTCCCCCGAAGAGTCTGCCAAGTTTGATAAACCTTTAAATGGCATCTTCTGTGTTTAAAATTCTTCAAAACCAATATTTGGAAAAAAAATATATATTTCAGCAACTAGTTTTAGAAACATTTAAGCCTCCTCCTATGAGGGATTTAGGAAAAAATAAATAAAACTATGACCATGTTTGAACATGGTCATAGTGCTATTGTTCATTTTCTGAAATAATTGGATGCGTCATTTATTTCAATGAAAGATAAATAGCCTCTACAACAGATAAGAGTATAAGCAGACGCCACTGAGAAAATGCACAGCAACGCGGGGTTTCTTACCGAGCATCTTTCCAAGGAAGGCTGGTCTGGATGTGGGAGGTAGATAGATACAGATGTAGTAGACCGGCGCTCCAGACAGAGCAACAGCGATTCCAACGAAGGAGTTGATGGTGTCACTGTAGAGGGGCACCACGACCAGGAAAATGCTGCAGATGCAGTAAACCACGGGGAAGAACAGAGATAGCTGCAGCGAAGAAAACAGAGGAACCATAGTAAGATAAGAAGCTGAAAAGAACTTCATGCAATCCTCCTTATGACTCTTAATTATTCAGCTACTGTAGTCAGCTTTGTATGAACAGATGATCAGTTTTAAGGCTACTATTTCACTTGAAGTTTTGCTTGTAGAAAATGTCCATGCAACTCCAATCCAAATCCTTGATGCTTTTACTGAACTGATAAAACTGGAATACATATATTTCCATCTCTTTGGAGGTGCAGGTCGCCATGCAGGGCGAGACTAAAGCGCCTGCACTGCAAAAACGGAACTAGAAATAAGTAGAATTTTCTTAAAATGAGTGTATTTGTCCTTGATTTGAGCAGGAAAATAAGATGATTTGCCAATGGAATAAGATTTTTGCACTTAAAATAGGAACAATTCATCTCAATCGTCTTATTTCAAGTGCAGGATGTCTAATCATCTTATTTTAGGGGTCAAAATACTCATTCCATTAGCAGATAATCTTATTTACCTGCTCAAATCAAGGATAAGTACACTAACTTTAATAGCATTTTACTTATTTTTAGATCCGTTTTTGCAGTGTGAGCATAAGAACTAAAGGATACCATAAGACTATAAACCATAAGACTACAGGACGGCGTTCCTACCTTTACAGGACGCGGCATTTCTGGAAATTTGACGCGAAGGTAGATCTGACTGGCTATCGACATGCCGATGAACAGCCAGTAGTTGAAACTGAAGTAGTTGATTAACCGGAAGACGTCAGGCACGGACAGGTAAATTAAGGCCATGCCGCCCTTAAAGAAGAGAACCACACGCGCGCATGAGCGAGGTCCAGACAGAAGCCAGTTACAGAGTTCTGCTCGAGAGCTGCTAAAATATTAAAACAAACCAACATTGAAAAGCAGGGCTGGAATCGGGGTGTAACGTTTAATGTGGATCATGCACAGGACGTTGGGTAGGTGGCCTTCCCTGGAGCCAACAAAAAACAACCTGCGGGAGGAGGGGGGGAGCAAACATGTTGGCAAGGGGTAAAAATAAATAAAAGCATTATTTATTGATGCAAACCGGAGAGGAACCTTAAAAACGGCTCGCATCATTTTCAGTTTCTGAACCAACCTAGAAGCAGCGATGATGGAGGAGTTGAGGCCTCCGTAGCAAGAAATGGCCACAGAAATGGGGATCAGCCATCGAGCCCAGCCCAGGACTTCATCTGCAAACGTCTGATAGGACGACAAACATTAATGCTCATTCCCAGATGTGATTCAGTCATAACTCTTAGGCCTGAACCAGAATTATTATGGTTAAATACCTAAAACTGATGACTACTTAGGCATGAAGTCAGACCAAGCTGTCATTGGCTGAAAACAGGATCAATTAATAGTTGTTAGTCTGGTTCTAAGTTCTAATGTCTAAGTAATGTGACATGGATTGCCTTTCAGGAATCCCTTCATTCTCTCTCAGTTCAACGGAGCCAGATTATAGCTTGATGATCTCACTGAGTAAACCATCATACTGGATGTGGCAATCCAAATTATAAAATGGCCCCGACAACCGTCTTCAGGAACAATTGTTCCTCCAGCTGTGCGCTAATGGGATCATGAAGCCCCCCCAGTTCCTGCGCGGAGCACTAACGTCTTTAGCTAAATGCGGCCGCCGCAGTCTCCACCCCTCCGAAGTCAGAAGCGTGTGCCAGTGCTCGCCTGCCAGACTGGAAATGAGGGCAGAGTCGGAGTCAGGAAGCGAGGATCATAACCTGATGTTTCTAAGGTGCTTAACAGATAATTAACAGATAAATGGAGATACAGTGCCATTTATACCCTGTTGACCTTTTCACGTCTCGTCACGTTGCAGCCGAGCAATATTTGACCCGGGTACGGTGACAAAGCAGCACCAAGTAGTGCATAATTGTGTAGTGGTTTTAGAAGAAGATTCGGTAAGCAAAAATCTTTACAAAAGAATTCTAATAAGTGCGGCACTTGTTTAGACGCCCTTAAATAAAATCCAGGGCAGCTAATTACCCGATCTAACCTGTTTGTAAAGTATTATTGGTATGAACACGACTGCTCTGAGAAGGACTGAGTTTATACAGCGCTTCTCTAGTCAGACCGACCAAGAGGCACTCGCTAACGCGCTGATCTGTAGGCAAACTTAGGGTTCAGTGCCTTGCTCAAGGGACATATCGACATGTGACGGAGGGAAGTTGGACTCAAAACCCACAACCTTCTGATTAGGCCTCAGAGGTTTGGAAAACGATAGATAGGTCTCGCCCTCCACAAATCTGGCTTTAACGGCAGACCGGCAAGACGAAAGACCTCGCCAAGAGGAAGCCGTCACCTGGAAGAAGAGGCCCGCTCAGGAGCCGTCCACACGGAGACGAACTCCATAACATTTCATCTAAGGTTAAGAAAACATGTGCGTCACTGACAAGGGTGTAAGTAGGTATGCCGGGCCCATTGGTGGCGCTGTGACATGGCCACAGAAACATGCAAAAAATGAATCAATAAATTAATTTGTGAAGTAAACGCAGCAGCATGGCGGGGGATCAGACTAATATTTTCACATGTTCAACATAACCTTTATGTGGGTTAGCGGGGGAAACGCCGTGTAAAAAAAGACTCTGAGGACCCTTTTAGCAGCCATAAGAAAGCCAACATCTGCCTTGGCATGAACGCAACACAGCACGGTGCCATGTTTGCTGTTGTTTGTGAGAGCAAGGCGCAAGCGGGTTACAGAGAGAGGTGGAGCCACGATGTCGGCGTTTCAGAAAAGATGCGGCTTGCATGTACACACAGAAACACGAAACCAGCGTTTTGAAATTGATGCGCTCTGGGATCTGCAGCTGCAAATACAGCAACACACTGCAAAAACGGAACTAAAAATAAGTAATATTTTCTTAAAATGAGTGTATCTGTCCTTGATTTGAGCAGGTAAATAAGGTAATCTGCCAATGGAGTGAGTATTTTTACCCCTAAAATAAGATAATTAGATATAATGCACTTGAAATAAGATAATGGAGATGAGCTGTTCCTATTTTATATGCAAAAATCTTATTCCATTGGCTGTTCATCTTATTTAGCTGCTCAAATCAAGGAGAGATACACTCATTTTAAGAAAATATTACTTATTTTTAGTTCTGTTTTTGCAGTGCAAGTGGTTCTGTGAAGTGTTGACTCCGGAGGGACTGAATACAATTTCACATTTTAGTTTTTTCTATGTATAATTGTTCTGCTACACAATCATCCAGCACTTTGTTTTGATTGATTCACTAAATAAAACACAAAGATGCAATAAAAAAATGGCTGTGTGTAGTGAAGAGCCGTAGCCAGCAGGTTTTTTTAGAATAAAATAGATTATTATAACACCACACAGCTTTTTTTTGCTTTTAATGTTGAAGACGGCACAAACACTCACCACAGCAACCGCGTCACTGTAGAGCACCGTGTCTGCATCCATGACCACGTAGTAAGCTACGTTAGTTAAAATGTAGATTATTGTGACAATGGGCATGGAAATGGCTATGGACAAAGGCAGATTCCTACAAAAAGGGAAATAAAGGGGAAAAAATGGCTTAACGGCTTTTAGTGTAGATCTGTTAGTTTTAAAAAGCGTATGATGCCACGTGAGCGGTCATGTAAAGGAAATGGAGGAGAACACAGGAGAACAGGAGACGGTACCTCTCTGGGTTCTTGATCTCCTCTGTGATGAAGTTGAGCGTGTCCCAGCCAGAGTAGGAGTAGAGGGCTGAATAAAGCGCCAAGGCCATGTCACCTGGGTTCAGCTTGGAGCCTTTGAACGAGTCCTCAAAGTTCTGGTCGAACCCTGTTCCAAAACAGTCGTTTACACCGTCACCAGTCATGTATCCAAATAAATCAGCTCCAGACTAGATGTTTACTGCTTGCACTCGTTTTTCTCTGACTTCTTGATTTAGGTTGACACATTTTCCCCAGCTCCTTGACCACCACAATTTTAGTTTTCAAAGCGACAATTCTCCATTTTAAAATCACACTGACATAACATTTCTATACTTTTAGAACCGCATTTCTGATTAATCAGTTTGGATATAGAGACAACCTGAAAGCCCGATTCTCTTAAGTGAGGATGAAATGATAACCTTTACCAAGATTAACACATCACCAACATAACCCCTCATTTGATATTTAAAACAATCAGATTTGTATTTTTCAGATCAGACCTTTATTAGCTCCACATTCTTACGCAATCTAGTTAACAAGGAGCTAAACTGGATTTGATGAGCTACAGGTCGAGTTAAACTGGTTGGCATAAAGTTTCAAACTTTTCTTCAGGCTTGTGGTTAGGGCTACTAGTTGTCCTAATAAAATATTTATTTATTAACAGTTTTTTTTTTATTAATCTAAAAAGAAATACTCTAAGTAAATTAACATACCTCAATAAAAAAAAAGTGGTGAAATTAAAACAAACTATTACACAATTTAAATGCACTGTAAACAAAAATCTACAGTCCATTTGCAGCGCTTTGACTGGTGCTTGTTTAGACATTTGTTATCCGTTTTGACCACAAATCAGACCGTATTCTATTAAATAACTAAGAGAAGGGCACAGCTGTACGAATTGTTTTCCAACATTTCCGATGACGTTTATGGTCTGAATCACACAGCTGAAGTATTACTTTGAACAAAATATATTTGCTTCATAAAATTGTGCTATGATTTCCCCAAAAAAAAATGTACGGCAGTCCGGATCCATTAAGTGCTGTACAGTTGATAAAACTCCTGAACACTAATCTCAGGCGAATTGGGTCCAAAACATAGTTTAGATTTAGAATAGAACATTTCCTATTATGCAGGAGAAAGTGAGCACCAGAGGCATTACCTGCACTACAGTTTAGACTAACTTATAAGCAGAAAAGTAATCTAATTTGCTAACATCTAAACCATGAATACCTTATATACACACACACACACACAAAGAACAAAAACCCACGTTTAAGCCGTTTGGCTCCACCTCTTTACAGGCTAATCAGTAACGACAAACAGCATTCCAAGTTGCATTCCTGAACCAAACTACAGTCCTCCACTTAGGAGCTTTAACAGCAAACGGCAGCCATGTGTGTGTGTGTGTGTGTGTGTGTGTGTGTGTGTGTGTGTGTGTGTGTGTGTGTGTGTCAACAGGACAGTACCTTGAGCCAGCTTCACCAAGCCAGCAATGATGATGACGATGAGAGCGAGAACCTTCGCTACAGTAGAGATGACCTGCAGAATTGCTCCCCATTTTACCTTCATGCAGTTCACCGCAGTCAGCAAACCTGACGGGCAGGAAAAACAGGGACAAATCCACAGGTGAAGCGTAATAAAACCATAGAAGTGTAGAGGCTGAGATCTTTTTAGTTATTTTTTTAAATCAATTTTAAAATCAGAGTGTTTTATTTGTCACCGTGGCAAATTTTCTATTTGGCCACTTCGGTTCACATTATACATAATGAAGGTAAAAACTGATAAAAAAAAAAAAACAGGCAATGGACAAGGGTTACAGGTTTTGTGTGTGCAGTAGAGTCACAGATAGCGGATAGCAGATATATATATATATATATATATATATATATAGATATATATATATATATATATATATATATATATATATATATATATATATATATATATATATATATATATATATATATATATATATATATATATATATTTTATTTTTTATTTTTTTTTTTGCACCACGTCTAGAGACGCCTCTGTCACTTTTGATCTGTCACCATAACATGCCAAGTTGTTTAAATAAAACCGACAGGTTTAAAAGGACCATCAAGTGTGTTTGCATTGCCTTTGTTCATTAAGTTCCCTAATTAACCATTACAAGGCCTCAACTGCTGTCTCTGCAAAGGAGAGCTCCAAAGAGGGACCAGGAATACATCACCTGTGCGGCTATAAACACACAAATCTTTATCATTTCAAAGAGGAGCCAGGATTAAGGCGTTACGTTGAGATAATGACGGCTCTAAAACTCAAGCTTCTTAACCACCTCTATGCAACATGAAATGTTCAAACTTTAAACCAATGAGGCTAAATTGGGCTCATAAAGTGTGTTTGAAATCATTTTAGTTGAAATTGAAAAAAAGAAATATGAAAATAATCTGAAAATTATTTTTAGACTGAAAAAGAAAAGAAAAAAAGATTCAAAATGGAAGAGTAATGTTTGAAACTGAAAAAAATATCTGAGCCGCAAAAAGCCTTGAATCTGAGAAGTAGTTTCTAAACTGCTGGCCCCTCAGTATGGGTGCGTGACTTGAAACGGGGTTTTGGAATGAAGACTGACAGCTTAGGCGCCTGGAGGAAGTATACCCAGGTGTTGCCTTCAGGAACCGTGGGAATTAGAAAAGTTAATCAATCTGTCACTATCATAATTTCTCAGATGAGATTTGTGTGGTGTGCCGACACAAGCAGCTTAGATCAGTGAAGCATGTTGTTATGTTTCCATAACCAATCACATGAACATAGAATATTGATGTTTTCAAGACATTTTTAGTTCCCAGTTTCAAAATTATTTTTCAAATACTTTTTTCAGTTTTAAAATTCTTTTTTAGTTAAAAAAAATATTTTTCTCGAAAAAACTCTGTGGCCCCAATTTAGCTCGATATAACCAATATACTGCAGAAAACAGTTCGTAAGAGGACATTTCCCCTTCCCCTAGCATGTGAAACATATTTGCATAGAGCTCAGTGTTTGAGGGACTGTGAACGTCACAAACTCAAAGATTTTAAGATAAAAGTTGTAAGATCCACCTAAAATGACGAATGACAAAAACTAAATTCTCTATAATCATACATACATACATACATATAAAAAAAACACAGACTTTAGGAATACTGAAATGTTTCAGATAAAAGAAACGTTAATATTAGGAAAAGAACAGCACAGCAGAGTTAAAACTAAATGCAGTTTTCAAAACAAAAAGAAGGTTTTTATGTATTAGGAGGTAAAAATATGATCCATACCAACATAGCCATATATAAAGGAGGTAAAAATATGATCCATACCAACATAGCCATATATAAAGGAAGTAAAAGCTCTCTAAACCTACTAAGTGGTTGTGTTGCCACATAGGGACCGCCATCAAGGGTGGATAACAGTGTTTTGCATGGCTGTGGAGGGATTTTGGCCTACCTTTCTGCGTTGAATTGTCTTATTTGGCCACTTCAGTGGGTTTTTGAGCACATACGGTGTTTTTAATGTCATCCCACAACATCCCGACTGGATTTCAGTGTGGACTTTGGACAGGGTCATTACATCTAAGTGAACTCACTGGTGTGCTTTACGCAACTGGCTGCAGCATAACGAGTTTAAGGCCCCAAAATCATCGACCAGTTTTCTGACGGAGAGCCAAATTCATGGTTCCATCAATTATGGTAAGTTGTCCTGGTCCTTCAGCTGTAAAGCAGACCCAGATCATAACATCAACCACCATATGAGTGTTTCATTATCATTATAAATCCTTTTAATTTCTGATGGAAACACAGGTTTTCAAAAGTTCCCATTTTTTCTCAACACTCCTCGGAATATCGGTGGAAACGTAAAATTTAGGGGTACACAGACACGATATTTGGGCCGATATTGACACAAGTGTTGTTCTAATGGTCAATAATCCATATTTACCAATATTATACACTACCAGTCAATAGTTTGGACACACCTTTGTCATTCAATGGCTTTTCTTTATTCTATTACTTTCTACATTGTGGACACAAACTGAAGACATCAAAATGATGCGTCCAAAAATTATGAAATATCTCAAAACATCTTTTATTTTAAGTCTTCAAAAAAGCCCCCCCCTTTGTTTAGTTTACGTTTTTTGCAAACTCTTGGCATTCTGCGCTGCATCACCACCAGACGCAACAAATACCACATGGCTAGACACCTTCCTGGCAAGAAGATGGAAATAGATATTGGTTATTAAGAAATCTGTGAGGAGGCAACACGTTTTCAAGGCACTGAATGCAAAAAAAAAAAAAAAAAAAAAAAGCTGCAGATTTGTTTCTTATTCGCTTTGTCGCCAATATAATTACAAAAAACCATAGAAACATAAAAGTTGTTAAACTGCAAATAATTATTTCCTTTAAGTGCTTCAATATCTCCTTTCTGTTTGTACTATAGTTACCAAAAGGTCGCCATTGTTATGTGTAAACCTGTCTGCTAAACAAACATCTTACTTAAAAAGGTGCGTAGCCACGTTATTTGACCTTTTTAAAAATGTATACGTCAGTAGTTCTCTCTGGTTGCATACTAAGTTTTTATGAAAGATTATCACATGCTGGCGTATTGGTTGTTATTTAGGTGTTTTATGCTTTGTTTTTGTTCAATTTGTTAGTAAAGTTAAGAAAAAATTCCAAGAGGGAAAAGACTGGAATGTTGCTGGGAATACAGTATGAGTCATTGCAGAGGTTCAGGCATTATTTAATTTTGATTTATTAATTAAGCTAACCACCATTATGATAGTTCTGCGGTACTGTCACTAGATGGCGCCACGTCTGTTTACGTCTGCTAATAGCGCCCAGCGCTGGGGCTATTTTTAATCAACAAAAGGGACCGTTATCAGGATGGATGCTTGGTGTATATAACTTTATTTTACCATGATCAAACATTTTTTTTTTGGTCTTTTATTTCTAAGCATATAATGTGGCTATATACCTTTAAGCTCACGAGTGTTTCTGTGAGCACACAATAGATGAAAGAAATCCTTTAACATGCCTAGAAGAAGAAGAGACTTACATATGATGGCGGCTGCAAAGAGGCGGACGGCGTGGTAGGGGGCGGCACAGGTGGGGTAGAAGGGCTGCACCATGTAGGTGGAGAAGGTCAGGGCTATCACTGCCTGACAGGCTGGCTCTACTATCATCAGGGACGTCCACAGCCTACAGTTGAGATGAACAGGCCGTTAGACTGGTGGCACCTGGATTTCTAGCTTCACCATGCTTTTAAACTTTGTCTAATTCGTTTAAACACGTGTTTACTTCTGTCAACATTGATAATACTAGCTTACAGCTTATTTAAACCCCAGAAATATAGTTTCCCAGAAAATAGGATCACACAAGACCAATTTATAACAACGCAATGGAGAAATGTTATGAGCTGCACTATTATTTCACAGCTGTCCTAGTCACTGACACCCTCCACAGGGAGGGCAAGCCGCAAAATGCTGTATATTCATAGAAAGTTGAGTGGAAGAAAAAACTGTAACAGAAAAGAGAGAACAAGTCTTGTTCCCTTGGGCTAAGGAGAAAAATGACTAGCCTGCTGTTTTTTTTTTTTGTCTCTTTTCAGACGGACACTTTGCATTATATTAGGAAATGAATCCCAGAATCTGGGGAAAGGTGAAGAGACACAGAATCCAAGTTGCTAGAGGTTCAGAGTTGCGTCTCCACACTCTGCGATGATGCTGGTCCACTGAGTTTTTATGGAGACCAAAGTCTGCCAGGAAGTTTTAGAGCATTTCAGGCTTCCCTCAATGAACTCATGAAAAAGGAGCTCCGACCAAGTACACGGACATACCGTTTAGTAGACTGACTTTCCTGTATTTAAATAAACTCTTTATTGGTCTTTTGTGATATTCTTAGCATCTAAAAACTGAATTGATCACTTTTCGTGAGCTTTAAGCCACGATCACCAAAATGAACAGGAATAAAAACACCTGGAGTTCCCCAGTTGGACCTAAACTCATGTTTTGACAATACTCTGGGTAATGGAGATGTTCATGCATTCAATTAATTAAGAAGAAAGGAAACCTCTGCAGCTTTCAGGCGCTTCCACATACCGAATAAAAGCCAGGAAGCCTCCGAACGCTTCCAGTATGTAGGCGTAAGAAGCCCCCGATTTGCGGATGGTGGTGCCGAGCTCGGCGTAGCACAGCGCTCCGAACACAGAAAATATCCCCCCGATGGCCCACACCACCAGAGACAAGCCGAAAGAGCCCGTATACATGAGGACTCCCTGCGGGGACGACAGAGGTGCGGATATGCACACGCGTGTTTGCACAGACAACAAATACGGTAACAAGATTCATTTACGTTCATCAAATATTGACGCAGGAGGGCAGGAGTCTTACCTTCGGAGAGACAAAGATTCCAGAGCCAATCATGTTTCCCACGATGAGGCAGACCCCGTGGAGGAGGGAGATCTCCTGCTTCAGCCTAACCCCACTGCCCACAGACATCGTGTCCCCTTCCACAACCATTCTTACCAATTTACAGCTTTAGCCCTCAAAATAGGGAAAGGTTAATAGGACGGATTAAGAATAGAAGAAATGTATTCAGGGAGAAAATAAAAAAAAGAACATCGGTTTGGTCTTAACCAAAAGACAAGCGGAGGGGAGGGGAGTTTTACAGGGAGCTCGGGATCAAACGCATCTCAAGCTGCCGGGGAATCAAAGGTGTAGGTCTCTGGCTGGATACCCTGCAAGACACAACCAGAGAAAAAAAAAAAAAGTTACGTCGACGTTTTCTTTGCAAATTCTAAAACTCTTGTTTTCGAAAACGACTCAAAGTCTTTTCAGTCCAATATCACTTAAGACTGATCGCTTAAACACTCTGCCATTAGCCCGCTTCATTTCCCACTGCACACAGACCCCCTCCTAACATGAACTAATGAGTTTGGCCAGCTGTTTAACTTCAGATTATGTCACGCTGCAGAGACACGGTACTCAATTCTCCTTTAACTCACATTTACGCCTTTGCTCATATTCTACGTAAAACCGAGAAAAAAAACAGAGAATTCAATACGTTTGCAAACGGCTTCAATAGCTCTAATAATTTATAATGTTGCTAAACTGTGTCCAGCGTAGGGCTGAACGATTTTGAAAAATAATCTAATTGCGATTTATTTTCTTAATATTGCGAATTTACGCAGTTTTTTCCCCCCAGTTTAATTTATCATGTGTTTTGAAATATATACAAACAACGAATCCATTTGTTTCCCTGTCGTGCGGAGTAGTTGCTAAAACACCCACAGCGTCTAAACCTGGAGCAGTAATTTTTGAGTTCTGCCTACGATATATTTCAACCAAAATGGCAATTTTGACTTTTCTCTGCATTAACCACAAGCAACAAAAATGCCCTCTAAATAAAGATTTTTGTAAACAAGAACTATTTAAAAAAAATATTTTTTTTGTTTCTCTTGATCAGAATTCAAGAGAACAGCTTTTAATTTAATTGGACATCGATCCTTGTTGAACATAAAGTGCAAATTCCAACCAACAAGCAAGTCTATGTATTAAACTGATTGACCTGTACTTAATGCTATGTATGTTTATGCAAACTCTAAAACAAGTAATAAAATTAGATTATCTCACTGCTGCAACCGTCTTCCCTTCCATGTGGAGGCAAACCCACTTTAAACATTTTACCGACACCTAAAGGACGTGTCTAATTCCCTAATTGTTACATAGCCAAAAATTGCAGACCTCTGCGATTTGGAAATTGCGTTTTTTAAGATCGCGATTATATTGAAAATGCGATTATTGTTCAGCCCTAGTCCAGTGAGGGGGGAAAAAAAAACTGTAAAAAGTGATTTCTGCTGTCTTTACTGTTCCACCAATTGTCCAGTCAGCGTGCAGCAAGGAGGCATCTGGGGGAAATCGATGCATGCTTCTGCACCAATGCTGCTGATGACAGCAAGGGAGGATTTTTAGACCACCAAGGACTCTGCAGCTTTCCCGACTTGACTTCCACTGAACACCAGCTGAAGTGAACGAGCGACATTAGCGGCCGCACACCAGCCTAACCCGACAACAGGCAGCAACGCAGGCCGCTAACACCAGGGGGTGTTTTAGCCGTGACCCGGCAGCGACATGGGTGGCTCGACTGGCTGGGTTACTTCCTCAAGCATGTCATGGCGCTCTGCAGAAGCCAGCTAACGAACCATTCATCTGATTCAGGTGTGACGGAGCCGGAAAACAACCTGAAGACCAGGTGTCTGCAACAGACCGAATCCATCTGTGCGGAGGACAGAGTCACGCGTCACGCTTTCAGGGAGGGGAGGCATGGAAGCGACGCAAACTGTTTCACAACGCAACTGCCTCCTTACATGATCACAGAGGCCTTCTGATACAACCAGGCTAGCAGCTATGGAGAAAATACATGGCCTGAGCAGAGATAATACCATATTGATTCAGATTTTGTATTTCTTTTATTTGTAAAAGCTGATAACAAAGTAGAGCTTTCCAAGATGCTCAACGTTGCTCATTTAAATGCAGGAGGAAAGCTGCACTACTTTATAGGAGTTTTCATACTACTTTATTCATACTTTTACAAGTGTGTTTTCTGAAATATTATGGCTTTATTCTTATAATCACCCCCTCAAAACAAAAAAATAAAAAAAATGGTAACACTATTTGAAGGAGTGTACATAAGACTGACATTACACCGTCATAAACATGACATAACACCTGTTATGAACATAAATGACTCATTATGAATGTTTAGGACTGTTGTCATTAATTGTCATTCGGTAAATTATGACACTATTAAAGCAAAGTTGACATTGTTTAAAATGTCTTTGTTATGACAAGCCCTTAACAAAACCCCAAGTCAAGCCCTTAATTTAACCTAATCTTAAATCAAGCCCTTAATTTAACCTAATCCCAAATCAAACCCTTAATTTAACCTAATCTTAAATCAAGCCCTTAATTTAACCTAATCCCAAATCAAACCCTTAATTTAACCTAATCTTAAATCAAGCCCTTAATTTAACCTAATCCCAAATCAAGCCCTAGATTTAACCTAATCCCAAATCAAGCCCTAAACTTAACCTTGTCTTTGCTAATGTCAAGTTGTCATAACAAAGACATTTTAAACAATGTCAACTTTTATATTTACTCATTATATCGCAATATTAATAAAAAAAAAAATTGCAATTAGATTATTTTCCAAAATCATTCAGCCCTATCGCATATGGGCAAAAAGATCGGATCCGGGTCGCATTTCCCTGCAGTTTGTTCACTTGTTGCTTAAAGTACCCCACCCAGTAACAGATACAGAGGTGACGGGTTATTCACTTCACCCGTGAATGGCTTCGGTAAAGGTACTGACAACTCTGTGGTTGACAGACGGCCTGAAAGTAGTTCTTCAAAAGCAAAAAATTATTTCTATATTTACCACAAACAGTGTCCGGTATTATTCACGGGCAATTTGATAAGTTTGCTTTTACCTCTTTTGCAATCATGATAAAAATAAGAAGAAAAGAAAAAAAAAACACGTGCAGCCAGCAGTCTCTGACAGACAGCCACCGTGTGTCCCTTATTACATCAATAAAATTATGCAAGCATCTGTTTGGCATCCCAAGGCGAGTCTGGCTCCTGCAGCTAATGGATCCCTGTTGACGTCTCTGGAGGAAACAATTAAACTCTGCCCAACATGAGGAACATGCGTCCTTCTGATGCAGTTAGCAAACGTTCACCTACTCAGAACAGCACACAGGGATCTAGCTATGCTGTAGATTTAAAGCAAAAACCAAGATGCAGAGTTTAATCTAAACAAAGAAAAAAAAAAAAAAAAGCGATTAACATTTTTTGGGGGAAATGTAATCCTTGTGGGTCCACTGGTTTTGTGCTCTACCTGTGTCCTTGGGACACACACACACTACCACAAAAAAAGTTATTTTAAATAAAGAAGTATTGTATGGAGGGCTGAAAGGGACAAAAATAAATAAATATATCATGAAGTAAAGGGTTTTATCACGGGAAAATGCGGACAAAACTTCAGTAACTGTCAGGATGCAGCTTATTGGCTGCATGCTGAGCCTCTCTCCCTCTCTCTTGTTCCTGCGCAGCCTGATCAGTTTCACCTGGCAGGCTGCAATTAACCCACAACTGCTTCCACCTGTTCCCACCGCTTTATCAGACTCACCTCTTTCTGTTCCCGTCGCCGGTCCATAGCGTTCACTCCCGCTCAGTCCCTGCCAGTTTTTCTTGTCAGCTCCGTTCGTACCCGTCAGCCTGAAGACTCCGTTCACCTGGTCATGTTACAGTCAGCCCATAGACTTTCCGACAGTTTTGTTTCCTCCAGTATTCAGCTCAGACGTTCAGACCTCCACCGCTCGGCTCAGACGTTCAGACCTCCACCGCTCGGCTCGGACGTTCAGCCCTCCACTGCACGGCTCGGACGTCCTGTGCTCCACTACTCGGCTCTGAGGTTCTGCTCGCCTCTGCTCAGCTCTGATGCTCTGCTCGCCACTGCTCGGCTCTGACGTTCTGCTCGCCTCTGCTCGGCTCTGATGATCTGCTCGGCTCTGCTCGGCTCTGATGCTCTGCTCGGCTCCGATGCTCTGCTCGCCTCTGCTCGGCTCTGATGATCTGCTCGCCACTGCTCGACTCTGACGTTCTGCTCGCCTCTGCTCGGCTCTGATGCTCGGCTCCGATGCTCTGCTCGGCTCTGACGTTCTGCTCGCCACTGCTCTGCTCGGCTCTGATGCTCTGCGCTCCACGGCTCTGCTCAAATGTCCTGCTCTCCAGTGCTCGGCTCCAGAGTTCCTCCCGGTCAGTCTCTCCACACTCCTCGTGCCAGCCAGCTTCTACACCCTTCACCTCCGTCCGTTGAAAGACTCTGGTCTCATCCTCCATCTTCCAAACTATTCAATAAAACTCACTCATAAGAACTGACTCTGTGTGTGCGTGCTGTGTCCGGGTTCATCCCAGAAAAATATATCATAACAGTAACGTGCTGCAATTTATTTACCACACACTCTGGGCGAGCAACTCCAGCCTTTATACCCCCAGTTTTAGCTAAAATAGGTGGAATAAGTTAGTTGGTGTTAGTCAGTGGGCGGAGCTGATGTTGATCCTGTCCGAAGTCAGTGTGGCAGCTTCCTCCACACCGGAGGAAGCTGCTCTCTCATGAACTTCAATATTTCAGACCAAATTAGGTATATAAAGGCTGCAGTTGCTGACCCAGTTTGCAGTAAATAAATTGCAACACATCATTGAAGTTATTTCCATACTTTCCAGCGAAAATATTGGTCTCTTAGCATAGGAGGAAATCCCGGGGTCCTCCACAATCTTGGAAAATAAAATTATGAGAAAAACCTGTATAATTAAATAATATAAAAATAAAATAAAAAGATAAAAGAAATAGTCATTCACCTTGGAAAAAAATAAAGGGTGCCTTTTTAGCTTCCTTCTGTCATTGTTGGTACAATGGATCAGTCCAATGTAGAGGGCAGAACGACGACAGCGGGACAAGTCCGCTTATTATAAGACACCTGGAGATTTTTTTTTCTAAACTTGCTTGAAAATTTCATTAGCTGAGTCTCTCTGGGCTTATTTTTGAACATGAAGTCGCTTATTTGGGCTTGGATTTTCATCCAGACAGAACCCCTATTTTTTCAGGTTGTCGCATCGCACCATGTGACAGGCTAAATTATCTGCCAACCACGCCCTCCCCCAGTCCCTGTGTGTATAAATATCATACTAAATACTAGAGCTGGGAAATATATATATATAAAAAAAGCTTATGGATAAAATAGAAATCATATTGATCGATACAGATGATTATCAACAAATTCAAAACATATATTTTAAGTGCAGCCCTGGCCATTTTATGCTGTTGCTTATAAACCTATTTTCAGATAAAGAACAACAAACACTGAATTCACACTCAACCTTTTATTCAACCAATTTTTTACCAAAAGGGAAAGTTTAAAAAAAAAAACTCTTTGAAGGGGGTGGAGCTTGGTTCCTAGGTCTGTGTTTGTGATTGGTTGGGAGGATGTAATGACTAATATTAATCTACATGGCTAGAAAGCAAAGGGAGGAAAACTGTTGACCTTTTTAATGACTCTTTTCTTCTATCATCGATATACGTCTATCGATCAATATATATTGTCATTGAATTATCGTCCAGCCCTACTAAATACATACATTTGTACTGATTAGAAGCAGCCTCTGCGTTACAGCGTGGGTTGCTTATTGGGCTTGTTTTCTTTCGCAAGATCTGGCAACACTGGAATCAGGAAAAAAGGCAGCAGTGACCGCCTGGGGGAGAGGAGCTACCCGTTTCTGTCAAGCAACAATAACTGATCTACTTAAAATAAAAAAAGACTTTTCACACATTTTCTTTACACTTCTCAACAGAATAAAACAGTAACATTTGGAATCAGACTGCATGTTGTTCGCCATTAAAGCCGCTGGCTAAATTTCAGGAGGGAGGGGGGAGCAATGCGAGAGACTTGGAGGGATCTGTGACTGAATAGAGAGACCGAGAGAAACAACAGCAGGCAGAGAAAGAGAGAGCTAAAAACGTAAAAGCAAAACCTGTCAAAACTAACTTGGACTTTGGCTGAATAACTTGATCAGATATTTCCTAGTTCTGATTCAGATGTAAATAATTAACCTCTTTTGACCTACAGTTTTTCTTGTGGTCAATTCTAATAATTAATGTCACTATTAGTATGATTAGTAAATCCATTTTTGCCATGGTTGTCAGTTATTCTGTGTACCATTTACAGCACTGATAAGATCACATCTGTGCATTTTACAACATCGCATTTCACAGAAACGTTTGTCCCCCCAAAACTTGAAAGTGAATGTTTGCCCCAGCCTGAGAATCATAGCAAACTTGGAAGAAGTTGTCTCTAGGAGTCGCCTTAACTCTGCCCACTGAGTTTGAAGGGTAAAGGTGACAGTTTAAACTATTTCATAAGACTGCTGCACAGCAGCCATGAAATACAGTAAAAAAAAAAAGTATATTTATGTGCATTTATTTAAAAAATACCATTATTATTTATTTCAGAATTTGAACAGTATATTTTGTTGTTTAACGGCATATTACTTAATTGCCCATTTCATAATTTAATGGTAAATTTAATAATTTATCAATGCATTTATTTATATTGTGGTAAATTTACTTTTATGTATTTCATGAGATATTTCTTTAATTTTGTATCTTTTAAATCTCCACACGTTTAACCCCTTTAATACACACTTTAGTAATTTAAGTCTTTTTTTTTTACCCCCCAGAAAAAAAGAAGACCCAGACATCCCATATGTGGAACATGGAAACTGCAGGAGTCATCTCAGGTTGGCTGGATACATTTTTACTTTTTATGCCAAGTTGTCTAAACGTTAATTATAATATCATAGACATGCAGTTTAAGTGAACAATGTGTTAAAGTAGTGGTAAAAACAATGAAAAATTTTGAATTTTGAAGAGATTCCAACACAAGCGAATGAGAATACTAGTGAGGTTTTTTGAGTTGGAGTAATTAAATAAATAAGTACATTTTTAATTTACCCCAAACATTTAATCTTTAATCTGAAATAGTCATTCCATACACCAAGCTGTTAATCTCATACAAAAGAAAGTTATTTTAAACAATAAAGACCGGAAGGCGGAAATAGTTCGCTGGTAACCTTTTCGCGTAAATGCCAGAGCAGTCACATTTCAGAGCTGCACGTTATGCTTTTAAAAGCGTATTTATATTTCAATTAGCTTCAAAACCGGGGGTAACACCGGGCCCCATCCTGAGACAGTGAGGTGGGGCGGTGAAAGCCCTGGACAGCGTGTCTCCATGCTGCTGCTGCTGAAGCAGCCGATGAGACCGGGACGCGCCACGCGCATCACATACTCGTGCTGTTCCGTCGCCACGCTAAAATGATCTCATGTCGATGGTTAGCAGCCAGACCGGTTTCACACTACCGCTGGCCTGATGTGGAGGCAAAAAATGGGGGAGGGGGGCATTTTCCCCAGCACCAACTTTAACTATCCACCGAACTTGTCTCTAAATCTAAACACTAACAATAAACCCAGTTTGCGGAAGCTTTCCGGTTAGCACCGAGCTAACCAGCCAAGCAGCTGCTGGTGATGATGTGTGATGTAGTGGTTGCATCATTCTACATTCTGCTGGGTTCTGGTTCCTAAATCCAGTAAAAGGCCCCGGTTGATGGATGAATCCCCGAATAAAAGTACAACAGATGTTCGGTTACCTCGCTACGTGCCCATGCGCTCCTCGCCGACGGAATCAAGTCGCCCATGTGCGGCGCCAGGCAAACTTTAGCTTTGGTCCACATCTGCTCAGGCAGCAGCCGCCTCAAGACGACCGATGTGACTCCCAGGGAGAGAGGGAGGGGGTCTTTAAATAATGGAAACACACAAATTTAAGATGGAGTTCAGAATAAATGTAGAGCGCTTTGGATCCTTGCTTCCATCGCTTCGCGGGTGCTGAGCCGAGTAGACATGTGTGCATCTGGACTCAACCCGGGTATTTGGAAGCCCATTACTGCCACTTGAAAAAAAATGAAATACTAATTGCACACGGTATGTTATAATTATGAGATACAAAGTCATTATTTTGAGTTTACAAATTCAAAAATACGATTTTAGAAAGTCAAAATTGGTATTTTGAATTTGATCATTGTGACTTTTAACTCTTATAACTTTGCTGTTGCTAATCTTCTGTTAAAAAAAAAACATTCATATTTGAGTCTAATTGAAATATAAACATGATTTTAAGAGCATAATGTGCGGCTGTGAAATTTATACTTGTATGAATATTGTAATCAGTATTTATACATAGAATAAATACACATATATAAAATACAAATTCTGACCTGCCTCGTACATATATATAAAACTATCTGATATTTAAGACCTTATATGTGTTTTAATAATGACTTTAAAACTTATAAGTAGTCTTTTAAAGTAGTTAAAAAACTTTGGTACTCCCATAGTTGTTTGAAAACTCACAACTATGACATTGAAATTGAGATACTTGTGATTATTTGAAAGTCCTAATTATGCATGGAAAGCGGAGAGAAATGCTGTCGCCGCTTCCGCTTTTCCACGCCCCAGGATGTGATGTCAAACGCCCCTTACTGCCCAAATATGGGCAGTAATGTCAGCCCCCATACACAGTGATTTAGACGACAATTTATGTTTTTATTTTCTTATTGATTAAAGATAAGTTAATTAAATAACCACAAACGTATTAGTTTTAGTTATAGCTAATGATACCCTGATTTTTCCTTGTTGACCGGACTTCCCCTTTAAAGTGTAAAAACTTATAATTTTGTGAATCAAAATCATAACTTAAAAATGTATGAACTGGAACCTCAAAATTATTACTTAGTCTAAAGGACTAAGTGATGCTTTAGACTTCATACCTCTGACAAATTTCTGACTTTAAAAGTTACAATCATGACTATAAACCCAATAATTATGACTCAATGTCAAAAATGTGACCTTAAAACTTTTTTTAATATAACAATTATAATTTTCAAACTCATTGGGAGTTTGAAAATCATTATTTAGACTTTAAATTCCAAATGAAAATTATAAATTTGTATTTTAGGATGGCACTAATGGGCTTCCATACTTATATATTTAAACCTATCAGAGAACAGACTAAAGCATTACTTTCTTTCTCTCTTTTTCACACTTAAGTCTTTTTCACACTTAAGTCAATTAGGCAAACAAGATCAATTCATCTTCTACAATTTAGTAAAAAAGGGTAAAAAACAATACGTTTTTCCCCTTTTTTTCTAATTGATACCTCTCTAGATGGAGCCACGTAAACCTATAAAAAATAAAAAATAAAATTTCAAGCTCAATATCTGAAGAGACCGATAAGCCTGTTTTCATTTCTGTTTGTGTGACTTTGAATAACCAAACCTCTGCTTTACATTAATATCTGAAACAGTCGCAATTCAGACGAGGACCTAATTATTTGGCCCCTAACATTGAGTTGTTTTGCTATTTCACTCCTGGGTCTTTCAACTTTGTTGCCAAACTCAGCCAGAAACCTCTCTCTGGTCAATCAGTAGCTGCATACAAGGTCTCTGACCGTATAAGCAGTAACGTAAAAACGTTTTTATCAATGCAAACACTTGCTTTTTTTAGATAAGCATTTCGACATATGGCTCACTCTCAGTAATGCATAACAAAGACAGATGCAGCTTCAACAGCATGAAGGTCAAGTGCGTCATAACCTGCCCTCTGCTCATGACAGCTTACAGACTACAAGTTATTTCAATTTAAATAAAGTTTGCCATCTATTGGTGGATTTCTGTAGCTTTAAGGTCTTGTAATTTGCTGCCACCTTGTGGCATTTTTATATAATTATTTCAACCACCAAGTAGATTGTTTGGCACCTTTTTTTTTACATGACCAATATTGTAATTAATCAATTAATTAATTAATCAATGAATTAAGTAATCAATTAATTTGACTGGGCTAAGCTACTGCTTGACCTGTTGAAGATTGATCAAAGGACCTTAAAATTATTACATCAGAATTTTGAGTCGATAATGAGTAAGTAAATAAGTAAGAATGTTTTAAAAGGCACATAATCGTTTCTGAGAAGCCTGTTTTTTAATCAACCGGATGCACAGCGTGTGTTGTGCATCTGCTCATCGCTCACAAAGGAGGAAACACCCATGGAGTCGTCGGCCACTGGCTCAGGACCCAGCTCTGAAATACAGGAGGGCAGCCAGGGCTGCAGCTGGGAGCAGGCAGTGTGGCAGAATGCATTTCAGGCACCTAAACGCGCGTCACCGGCCCACAGTGAAGTCAATTTATAAACAGATACTTCCTCTCGGTATTTTCAAAATAAAAGCCGATAAATAAATGCCTGCGCCTAAGTGCGTTTGAGGATTGTGGGAAATAGCACTTTGCTCAATGTAGCGCAGCTTAGTTACACATCAACAGAAAACTCGTGTTGTGTTTGATTTTTGTCAGCCGCCCCCTCCACCCAGTTGCTTTACATACGTTGTTGTTTTTGTCAATTAATTTAGTAAATTCATAATAAATATTCGGAGAAGACATGACAAATAGCCCTTTTTAACAGCCGCTGGAATGATCACTCATGAATGGCAGCTTTTTATGATGAATTCAGTGAACCAAAGAGAGCATGCTTAAATCTGTGTGTGCTTTCCGATAACAAGATCAAAGACCGTGTGGGATTATAGAGTAATCCATCACGTTTCAGACTGAAACATTGATTGGTGAGGGACGAGCAGCACAAAAGCTTTAGCATTGGGGGAAATAAGGCACGGAAATGAAATGTGGGACAAAGATCCAATTGATATTTCATTTGTAAATATATTGTTCAGGGTAAAATACATAAATTATGAATTGTTTATATATATATATATATATATATATATATATATATATATGCAGTGTGTCGATCTCCCTGTCTCATTCATTAAGGCCTGCCTCACCCGGTTCTTCGTAGATTTGGCAGTTATCAGAGACAAATCACTTGGAATATACATATATTTATTACAATTGGAATTCCAAGGGTAGACACGCACTTACAACTCTATCCTAAAGTCCCCAGTCCACCCTCCCGTGTCGGCTGCAGGCGTGTGTCTGAAGAACCAGCCCAGGGGCGCACATCTAATAGCCAGGGCTCTGAATGATGTTGGGGGGCTACATACACACATTCTCCATCTGTGCTTGTGTTCTCACAAACAAAACAGATCCGCATTCCAGTGTCAAAACAAGGAGTTAGCTTCTTGATACATTGGCCAGGTGTCTTTAGGAGTCTGGTATCCCACAAGAAAGTTGTGTGTGTTTAAAGCCTTGAGTGACCCTGCAGGCTCCATCCTCTTTGCACTCCAGGCCACACAGTTTAACTATTATTATTATTCTAAACTTGTGTAACTTTTACTGCTTTAATAAAAATACATGATTAATACAACAACTGATTATACATTTCTATAACAATTTGTGTGTATGTATATATATACTGTAGAAGGAAATGAACAAAAATCAGGAGGATGAAGACAAATTTCTCATTATATTTCACAAGAACTTCGTTTGTGTTTCATCTTCCAACATGTTTGTGCTCCAGTGCACAAAGCAAGGCCCATAGAGGCACGGATGACAGAGTTTGGTGTGGGTGACCTTGCCTGGTCAGGCCTGCACAGAGTCCTGACATCAACCCGAGAGAACACCTTTGGGATGAACAAGAGCCGAGGCTGAAAGCCAGGCCTCCTCGTCAAAACATCAGTGTCTGACCTCACAAAATGTGCTTCTAGAAAATGGTCAAAAATTCCCACAAACACACTTCAGAACCTTTATGTTGGAGAGGATTCTCAGTCATCCTCAGACATGTTGAATTGAGAAAGCTTCCTGGATGGGGAAGCGAAACGTCTTCAGCTTCAGAATAGGAGTCCGGTGGTTTTCTTTGTTGTAACCTTTTTTGAATTACTCTGGAACCCTGTGCACAGCCTGCCTAGAAGAGCCGAAGCTGTCACAGCAGCAAAAGATGCACCGAGGTCATATTGAACCCCGTGGATTAAGAACGTGGTGTCACTTAAATATATGCTTCCTTTGGTTGGCTAAATTTAAGCTTTTCCACAAAAAAACAAAACAAAAAAAAAAAACAAAAAAAAAAAAAAAAAAAAAAAAAAGAAGGAACGTGTCTGCTTTTATTTTGGCGGAATGGATCCACACTTCCGGTGCCGTCCTGGTTATTTGTCGCCTCCTTTGCTGCAGCTCGGCGCAGACCACCAGGCGCACCGGCAGCCCCCCGTCTCTCTCTGCTGACTCAGTGCCTTACCAGCAGTCCCTTCACCCGGTGATACAGCATCCAGACACCGACGCACATTCTCTCCAGGCCAACCCACTCTTCAGACATGGCTAAGACCGCAGTCGGTGAGTTCTTGTCTTTTATTTTTTATTTTTTTAAGCAGACGTATATTTCCCCTTGCATGAAAGAACGAGGCAGGTTTCAGGGTGAAGGGGATGGTGGTGGTGATGATGATGATGATGATGATGATGAGAGGCAGTGGCGACACCCATGGCACAAAAGGATGCTGAGGGCTGACAGGAGGGAGCGGCCAAACTCCTCTGCAACTCTCCTCTTTATGGTGAAGTTAGGAAACTGGGGCATCTTCATTTGTTATTTTTATGTTTCAGCTCTAATGCTTTAATCTGCGTTTATTTTTTGATAAATCAAATCCTAAATTCCACGCAGAGCCATATGGACGCATCTGAAAAATTCAGCCAATGACGCATACGCTTATTCGGCATCCATTCTGGGTAATGCATATAAAAAAATAAATATTAATAGTGATAGAAATGGGATATTTTTGTCGTTGCTTTATGGGTGCAGGGTTTTATCGCTGCAGCACCTGCCCCCCTTCGCTGCCTGACTCAGAGCCGCGCAGCATAATGCAGCTCCAGCGACCCCACCCAACATCCCTGCTCCCTTCAAAAAGCCGCTCCCCGGGGTGTGAGACGTCTCACCGTCACAAATCCCCCGTTTTCTTCAAGGAAAAAAAAAAAAAACTGGGTCATCCTCTGTCTTTGCCCGCTGAATCCATTTTCTCAACGTGACCGCTGCATGCACAGACACGAAGGAAGGAGAGAGAGAGAAGGAGAGGAAGAAAAAAAAAAAGGAGCATCCTTATCACGAAGTACTCTGCTGTCGAGGGAAGGATTTACGACTGGCGATGAAAAGACGAATATTAGGCCCTAATCCTGTTAGGAAGGTTATTGGATGAGATACTGGTTTAGAATAGGGTGGTGGCAGTGAGTTGCAATATAGGCGGGTGGGAGGGAGGCCTTGTTTGACATTCGTTGCATTTTATTTTGATCATAATGAGCAATGGCGTGTAACAAAAAAAAATGGACATAAGATACAGATTTCTCCCCAAAAATAACACAAAACAAGAGAGCTTTTAATATTCATATCCAAGTGCATGATGGATGTGTTTGTTTTATGGTGGACGGAGAAGGTAACGGAGGGGCGTGCAGTGGGGGGGCGACAGCGGTAAGGGCCCTGATGTCTGAGCTCTGGGACACTTAAACGCTGGCCTCTCCTCCTCCTTTTTTCTCCTCCTCCCCAGCCTCTGCTTTTTTTTTTTTTTCATTCTCCCCCCTGCATGATCTTGATTTGAGCTGCAGACAGGCAGAGTGGGATGGGCACGGAAAGCAGCCATGATGCCAGTCATCACTCGGCGGGTCACTGAGTTCATTTACACTCATTTCTTTTTGCAGAGAAGCAAACAAGAAGTTAATTGGTTAATTGAAGCGTTTTTAATTTCTATCAGCAGCAGATCTTCATGCTTTTTATTACTATCATCATCCATTTGTTATTATATATATATTTAAGGACTTAGGTTGATGATAAATACCTCGTGATATTTCCAATAAGGTGTAGTCATTTACCTTCAGGTTGGGGCCAGAAAATCAATCCCTTTGTGACCAGAAATGGAAATCATCCAATAACGCCCAGCCTGAAATCGATTAGTTCAGGGTTTTTTTGAAGCAAAGCTCTATTAAAAGTTCACATCAGAGGGTAACATTCTAGCAATTTTCATTTAGTATTAAATGAGTTGCCAACCAACCTGTGTTTGTGGGTCCCATAAGGATTTTCCCCAGGCTGGAAGGGCACAGCGTGGGAGTGGGCTTATTCATTTTAATTAAATAAGACAATACTGTTATAATCCCAAAGGGAAGTTAGATGTCATAGTAACTCAAACTATCTATGTTTCCACAAAGAGTTGTTATGAATGGTTATAGCTCTCGACCCCTGGTGTACAATCAACTCTAGAGGCCCCCAAAATATGATACGTTTGCTTTTTGAACAGTTTTACTTTGACTGGAAACGTGTTTGGAGTTTAAACTCTCACAGGTTTTTCATATTCCTACATCCATTTATCATGGAAGTAATCAGTTTGTATCTAAATACATGTGCCATGCCAACATAGCGACGGTTAAATGGTTTATGAAATCTTATTTGCATAAACTGCTAAGATGCCTAGGTCACCTGGCTCCAACCAGTCTGAATGTACACTAAATGAAGACACCAGGAGTGTCTTCATTGGTGATAACTCTGTTTTTTGTAACAGCACCTCACTTCAAAAAGCCTGATCCGACGTAAAAAAGTCCACTCCGTTGTCCATTGGTATTTCTCGCCATGTTGTTGTGGGCATATCTACATAAGCCCCCCCCCCCCTCCTCTGGTTTGTAAGTCATCCTGATTTATCACCGGCTGGGTCGCATCGATCTGTGCGACACGCCCACATTACTGGTCCTAAGATGACTGTCGCCCCTAATCGCAGGCTGGGAAAGACGAGCAGGTGACATCCGCCCTGCTGCTGGTGATGGTTTGCTGAGCGTTCATCACGTCTAAATCTATCGGGGCACATTGTAGCCGGTTGTTTTTCATTTTCATTTTACCTTTTAGAAAGGTAGAAACAGGGGCAAACCTAGAAGGTAAGACATATTGCTTTAACAGACAATAGTCAGCACAAATCCAATAATGCAAATGTCAAGTAAAAGCAATAAAATATTAAAAACGGTACTAAACAGCGAGTCTCAACAACAACTGCCAGGGCCGATCATATATAGTATATATAGTCAACGAGACAAGGTCGGGTCAACAGGAATTTGTTGAATGAAAGCCATAAATCACTTTACGTACAAGAGCGTTTCCTTTTTAATGTGTTTGGTGTTCTAATGGATGTCGAGAGCAAGGTTTACATCAATTCAAATGCCAAGATATTGACAACAAGACATAGATTCAACGGAGGTGTGTGGACATAGCTAAATAAAATGGATGGAAAAATGTCAAATACAACATGACAACAAACAACTGTCATCAGTAGATGGAGAGATGCATCAGCAACGTTCTGACCTACATTATATATGTAAATGGTAAATAAACTAAAAACATTTAGCATGAATACTAAAGCTTGTACAACACCCTTTGTAATGTTCGGGTAAAACTGAGTAAAGAACACTAAGTTGAAGCAAGCGTCTGAGGTTTAAAACCCAACCGATGGCTTGGTCTGACAGGATGTTATCTTCCTGCAAGCTGATGTGTTTCAAGACCACAATGCAGCGAAAGCTACGGCACTTTTTTTTTTTTTTTTAGACAGTCAGACAACAGTAAAGACAAATCACTGAACAGAAGAGGCCGCTTTTAATCAGAAAGATGTTTCACGAACCAGCTGTTTAGTGGCAGAATGTTATCCTAAGGGTGTAAAACATGAGGAAACGCATCACATTTTTTTTATGCCATTCTGCAGATCAAGAGCGCCGATGTAAAAGCAACTGCCAACAAACCGACTGTCTGATATATCGGGAGATTTCTGTGTCTTTATAGACGGATTAACTCGAACTGGAAGTCTCAGTTACTGGAATCTCATCAGCAGCTCTCCACCCACTGTGCCTGATCGTCTGGGTTGCCGTAATGATCCATTTAACGACCTATTTTGCTCTTGTGATGGCTTCATAATTTCGTGTTTATATTGTTGCTGTAAAGTTGCTGAACACGCGCCCTCAAACCCACTGTGCTCTGAAAGCTACAGCACCCAGGGGGGCCTGTAAGGCCTTTTGCGTGAACAAGGCTGCGTGTTTGTTGGAGGCCTTTTAATGGTTAGGTTGCTCAAAGTGACTGTAAAAAAAATCTCTCCTGGTAATGGCGGCGGTAGAGGGGGAAGGATAAGATGGGAAGATAGCCAATTCAGGTGTGGTGGTTTGTGCTGACAAAGGGAAATGCATACAAGATGGAGGAGGGTGAGGTGACGAACATCAAACATGATAGAAAAGAAGCGAATATGTGAGTGAGAATATACATCAGCAGCAGATGAGACAGAGGACAGGGGCTGCAGAAAGTAGCAAAATCGAGAAAGGCGCTCACTAAGGATATTGACGATCGGGGCTCTTTGGTTGATGGATCGGAAGCGGAAGTGCACTTTGATGGGTGCGTCAGCGCTTGAGACGGAAGGCGAAGCACAAACATGCTGACCTGGCTGGTTGGAACCGCCTGTGGGACGCAGAGAGAGAGAGAGAGAGAGGCGCATTAAAAATGTTAGCGTCATCCCCGTCTGAGATTATTTCAGCCCCTTTTCAGCCCGGGACGACGACGCTGCGAAACTCAGGCTCAGCCTCTGACCACGTGCTTTCATTTCAACTCGTCTTCAGTGTCGTCCCGTCACTGCGGGGGCATTTTGTCATTTTTACGTGCCGGATCTGCAAGGGGGGAGGGTGCGTTATTACAGCCGTTAACAGAAACCCGCTGGCGGTTTAACGTATTTTGTTTTCATAGAGAACCTCATATATTTTTGATTATGCAGACATCAGAAAAATGAGAGTAAGGGGGGATGTTTTCGTTTATTTTAAGCTTCCCGAGTGCAAAATAGCCCAGAAAGTAAATCTGCCTTGACATAGTAATGCAAAAAGCTCACCCCAGACCCTATAAATGAAACAGAATCCGATTACAGCTCATCATTTCTGAGTTTACTTGCTGATTGCATTGAATTTGATACCTATTGGTTTTTTTCTCTGCACAATATCTTCTTTTACGGGGTTTTATTTTGACAGCTTGAGGCGGAGCTGCGTCAAGGTTGCCTGAAGCAGAATTTTGTTTTTGGGGGGTGCCAACTTCCAGCAAAGCTCGTCACATTTTATACAGACGTCACAGTGTCACAGTGGAGGGAAAACGACGTTAAGATGAACCAGTTTGTGACCATTTATAGACACATGACGGAAATGTGCCGGCAGAGCGACCCCTGAGTCGTGGCAGTTTCTAGATGTGTCGCTTTGAAATGTTCATGTCGGTAAAATGCAAACTATTCTGATGACAAACCAGTTAAAATGATGTCAGCATCTTTTCGTGTTACCATTCCTGCAGCGTAGCAGTGTCGTTTCATCAGTGGCGACTCCTAGTGTTTGGGAAGAGAGCTGCAGCGGGTGAGCCAAAGATTAACACTGGCACAGTTTTTAGGAGCTCCCAGCCATAGGTGCAGCTCAGTTTATTTCACAATTATCAACTGGATCAACTATGACCATTTCTCACCTCTGCTAACCCAGAAAACTTTTATCATGGGCTAAAAATGTTAAAAACTGCTGTTTAAATATTTTTTTATGGCCGGTTACAAAGACTCCCCTTCATAAGGTACATTTATTTTTTACCTTTTTCGTCTCATTGAAGTATTCCTATTCTATATTTTACTGAAATTATAATACATATTTTTCTAATAAAAGCTGTCTTTTAAATTAAGAAGTTATTTTGCTGCAGCTGGAAATCTTTCCCTTGCTGCATTAGTTTATTGTTGTTTTTCAGCGAACTGCACTATATCGTATTCGTTAAGTCAAACGTACGATGCAGAAAAATGTTTTATCCACGAAATGGACTGATGTAGAAAGAATTGTAGTTTACATGTATTGTGACCCTATTTTAGGCAAAAGTAGCTTAAGTTTTAACAAAACCTTTGAAATTATTATGTATTCCATAAGGTGGCCCTAAGCAGCTGCAGAGTTTGCTTATATCTCCAGCCGGCTGCGGTAGGAGGATATCTTAATTTAAGAGTTGTTCCTTTGTTTTAATAATCAGCTGATTAACTGGCTGTGAAATAAAGAATAGTTAATCACACATTTAAATGTTTTCAAAAGCACCATAAAGGCTATTGAAAGAAGAAGTAACTGCTCCACTGAATCGCTAAAGACTTTAGATGTCAACAGGGTGTTAGAAAATGGCTGCTGGAGTCTTGACAGAGACGCGGCTCCTAACGAGTCTGTGGCATCCTTTCAAATGTGTCCCCCCACCCCACCCGCATCCCCCCCATGTAATCAGCGGAAACAGGGCGATCCGCTAATTACAAACTGAAGTGCTTTCCACCTGAGCTGGCTGCTTCCATTAGGCTGTCCTGGGGGGCAGTCAGCGACGGCAGGCATTCCTCAGGGGGCTTCACTCCTTGCCGAGTCTAATTCCTCTTTTTGTGATTCCTGTTTCAGATGTAAGAAGTGTAGCTGCTCATGTCAGCAACTTGCTTCCTTATTTTCAGGCCTTTCATTGAAAGGAAACTCCATTTTTTTTTCAAATTTAACCTTAACCTGCTTTCCTCTTCATTCCTTTCTTCTCCAAAGTTTTCATTTCCCCCCCTGCTGTGCGCCTATCTCTCTCCCACATACTCCTCGGGGAAGGGGTTAACAAGACCATAAGAGAGTAGCGAGAGCTGCATGTGAGAGTTTATCACATTACCGGGGCGTCTGCCAGTCTGCAGGGCAGAAAGTGAGCCAGAGAAATAGAGAGAGAGAGAACAGAGAGCTGCAACACCAGCACAGAAGAAGGAGGACTCAGATTAATCATCCTCTAACCGTGTCGCTCCTTCACTTGTAAATCATCTCTCGTTGCTACTGTAGCCAGCTCCACACCATGAATCAAGAGTGGCACATTCCAGGCCCGCGGGCTCCGGGTGATGGACGACTGCTGCTCGGTGACAGCCGGGCATGCAGATCCTGCGCCATGGTGCAGCGTACCTCGACAGACGGAGAGGAAAACGTTTAACAACCTGCGGCGCGTTGCAGATATCGTTCCACCTTTTTTTCCTCTGTTGGGGAACGCGGCAGAAACCACATCGCTAAGCATTACATATGCCCCAAAACCCAAGAAAAAAAAGAAAAAGAAGAAGAAAACTATTAAAAGAAACAAGGTTATACAAGCCCATTTGCTCTCTTTATTCTTTTACTCCGTCTGCCCTCAGTTGACAATCTGCGCGTTGCAAACTAGCCGACTGTTTGATTGATGGAAAAGCGGGGTGTTTAATAACCTGCAGATCTGTTCTCATATTTTCCCTGCAGGGGCTGCTGCTGAACCCACATTACAAACTAATATAAGTACCCCCAAGAAAACCCAACAAGCTTAGACAAGCTTTGTTGTTCCAGTTATTCCTTTTTTTTTACCACTCTATCTTCCCTTTGAACCACGTTCTCCCTCCCCACTAAGCAATCTGCATGTTGCCAAATCCAGCCAGTCAGAACTGATGCCAGCTTTACGAACTTTTTGGACAAAGAAAAGGCCACGACACTGAGAGTCAGGCTGCTGCGTATTGCTGATAAGCAAACCTCCAGACAGATAAGAAACCATACTGGGGGCTTACATGAAATGCAGTTTTATTTTCCCCCCCTGATTACTTATCTCTGATTTTTTGGTTGCATTAGCAAGAGAGTTGCTGGGATTAAAAGGGGCGTTGCTCTGGCAGGGTTCATAAATAATACATCAACAATAAAATGCATAGTCGCTGATGTGTGGCGAATCCTGCGGGGACGAGAACGCCGAAGTCGTTCGGGGGGGAAATTAGGCCAAGCGAGGAAGCATCCGTCAGACTCTCCTTGCTAGGAAGAGAAAAAGGAGATGAAAGCAGCTCAGCGGCGTCAGACATGCTTTGATGGTGAGGGTTTTTCTTTCTGTGGGAAAAGAAAAAGCCCTCGTATTTACATCAAAGGTCTCCTCCTGCTTAAGTGAAACTAGGTTAATGACGACGTTTCATCTTTTTCTGTGTTACTGGGTTAATATCTGGATCTGTGTGAAAACAAATCATCATCCCCGTTCATCTCCACAGCTTACAAAGAGAAGATGAAGGAGATTTCCGTCCTCTCGCTCATATGCTCCTGCCTGTACCCCGAGAGCCGAAAAACCATTTTGGGGGACTTTGAAGGTAGGAGGGAGTCTTTTCATCCTCATTAAATAGGTACGGGCTTGCATGAGACTCACGTGGTCTATATACAGTACCGTGGTTTCATGGTGTTACACACTAAACAAAACGCAAAACATAATCAAATAGTTTGTGGAGATTATTCATGCTGCTGCTAAATTCGTCCAATATAATCTCTCATAAACAATAAAACGCTGCTGGCAATAACAGCTCTGCGCAGCTGGAGAAAACTCCAGTTACTGCAGCACTTTCTCTGGCATCTCATTAAAAGGACTTCAAATGGTAGAGACCGCGCGATAGAACAATTGATCCGTTTTGAAACCAAGATGTTTCATAACCTTGCTATAGCTTGATACTGGCCCAGGCCTTTTGGCAAACAGATCGAAGTTAAAAATCCACAAGGCGACGGCTGAAACTCTTTCTTTTTAATGCAGATATGGACATCAAGCCAATCAACAAGCGGGCGTCAGGTCAAGCCTTTGAGGTCATCCTGAAGCCGCCCTCTCCGACATCGGATGTGGCTCACTGCATCACCAGCCCCCCAAAGAGGGACATTTCCCTGGAGGACATCCAGAAGAAGCTGGAGGCGGCCGAGGACAGGAGGAGAGTAAGGATGCTTCCTGTCATTATGACTGCAGCCAGATGCCTAATATCACTTTGCTTCAGTGAACCGCAAAGGTCTTAAAACTGGACAGATTCATAGTTTTTACCCCAAACAGCAAGGATTGTAAGCATTGTGTTGACTAAATGCAAACGACGGCTATAGAGATGAATTTAAAAAACAGCCTATTGTGGGCTAATCCCCGCATCTCATTGATTCCAACGTCAATGCAGTGAGTCCAGCACCTGGTACCTCAGGCAATCCATCAACAAATCAATAATACAATCATTACCCAATCAATGAGACTTGCTTGATTGATTTGTTTGATGCTTGGTTTTCACTAGAATCCATTGAAATAACCGTAGCTGCTCTAGATTACATCTCAAGAAAGTTAGGTTGGCGAGCAGAGGCAAAAGCTTTCTGTAGTTTCAGCTCTTTATTCTGAACATGTGAGTCACCGATTCATACTCAACCGTCTGCGATTTGTTAGCGGTTTACGAGAAGCTGCCCTCACGGCATTAACCCAACCCCCCAGCTCACCTCGTCGCTCTCTTGTTTCTTTAAGTCCCAGGAGGCGCAGATCCTCCGAATCCTTGCCGAGAAACGCGAGCACGAGCGCGAAGTGCTGCTGAAGGCCATGGAGGAGAACAGCAACTTCAGCCGCATGGCCGAGGAGAAGCTGCAGGTGAAGATGGAGCAGATCGAGGAGAACCGGCAGGCCTTCCTGGCGGCCATGATGGAGCGCCTGCAGGAGAAGGTGAGAAGTGCATTAAAAGATGAATGTGGGATGGGAAACTGTGGACGATTGACAAAGGATGAAAGATGGGAGCTACAGGTAAACCCTGGAAATGCTGCACACCGGTGGACAATCAGGGCCATCTGTTTATTCTCGTCTGTTGTCTACTTTCCTTCCTTCCAATACTGCTTAAGATAAAAGGACTACACACCAAAAAGTGAATGTAAAACCAGCCTAAAGTCTAAAGAAATGTGAAAGCCCTCTGGAAAACTTTAACAAAGCTTTGCTGATTCCAAACAATGCTTTACATTTAGTAACAAACATTTTTAATGCATCTCCTTCTGCTAGAAATGTCAGTTTTATTTGCTTTACTTGAAGTGTGTAGCTGTGACTCCTTAAGATGGTACGTTGACTTATTACTTGGGCTTTTAATTGCAACGTCTAAGAAAGAGAACTGAGTGGAGACCATCAGCAGATGGCGCTCTTGATCAAGAAAAAAAGTTCAAGAGTTTGCAGAATAAGTCAAAATCAATTCAATTAAATTGGCATATGTGAAAACATACAGCCAAGCCAAATAAGATTTTCAAAAGAACATTTTAAAAACATTAAAGATAAGTAAAGCAATTATAAAATAGAAGAAACATAAATAACAATAGAAGAAAGGAAGACAGAATAAGATCACAGTAAGTTGTTTAAAAACACTTCGGCCTATTTTATTGGGATTTTATGACCAACATGAAGTAGAAGTAGAAGGAAAATGATGCATGTTGTCAAAAATTATTAGATACAATTTTCAAAAGTGTGTCCTCCCCACCTCGTCCATTTGTGTTCATCCCTTTTACTCTAAAGCCCTTAAAACTAGTTGCCTTCAGAGGTGAGCTAATTAGTAAGTACCATGTGTAATTTCATCCTGGTATAAATCCAGCCGTACTGTGAAGGCCTCAGAGGTTTGTTGGAGAACATCAGCGAACACAGCCTCATGTAGACCAAGGAACGCAGCAGACCAGTCAGGATAAAATTTGTGGAGAGCTTTTAAGCAGGGGTTAGGTTATAAAACCTTATCCCAACCTTTTTCTCCATCATCCGAAACAGAAATATCCCAAGCTTTGAACGTCTCAATGAGAACTGTTCACTCTAGCATCTGAAAAGTGAAAGCGTATCAGACAATTGTAAACGTACCAAGACATGGCCGTCCACCTAAGCCTGACCAGGGGAGCATTAATCACAGAGGCAGCCGAGACGCCCACGGTGACTCTGGAGGAGCTGCAGAGATCCCCAACTCGGGTGGGAGACTGCACAACTGGCCATGCGCTCTACAAACAGTAATAGGAAAACCTTTGTAACGGTTAAAAAGGTGCTCTGTCAAGAAGAGTCCAAAATTAAACTTTTGGTCTGACATTCAAAGCGCAGAGAGCTAGCTCTGGACTTCAGCCTGAACACACCATAACATCTGTGAAGCATGACCATCATGCTGTGGGGATACTTTTCTTTAGCAAGGACAGGGAAGCTGGTCAGAGTTGATGGAGCTAAATAAAGGGCAAACCTGGAGGAAATCACCCTGAAGATTATTTAGATCAAAGCACATGTGTCAGACCTAAATCTACGTGAGAATCTGTGGTAAGACTCCATGGATTTAATAATAGCCATCAGATCTGATGGAGATTGAACTATTTTTGCAAAGAAGAGCACCGTGTCAAGCGGAAACGCCACAATTTAGCGATTTTTATATATAAGAAAATATTTTTGTGCTTATTTGTGCGGGTTCACCTGATAGAATCCCGATAAAACCATTTTTGCAAGGCATCCCAAAAGACGTGCAGCTGCATTAAAAATAAGCTGCTCTTCTATCCCTGCAGGGGGCAGACGTCAAATGAGGAAAAAAGGAAACTGAGAAAAACACATTATGATCTTTTATATGTGTTTTTTTTTCTTCTTCTTCCAGGAGAGGCATGCTCAGGAGGTGCGCAGAAACAAGGAGCTGAGAGAAGAGTTGATGCCGTGAGAGGCCCCAACACCCCCCCCCCACCCCCCTCCCACCTCCAGTCACCACCTCCTGTCTGAGGAACACCTCCCTCCCCACCTCGTCCTACATGTCCACACCCCTCCACCCGTGTCCCCGACATTCCCCCCCACCCCCTTGTATTGCTACGAAACTTCGAAGAAACGCCACCCTGGGATAGCGAGAGGTTCAAATAGAGTTGGGGGGGTGGAAAGGATTGCAAAAAAGCAAAAAAAAAAAAAATTTAGAAAAGGAGGATAACTATCATCTGCTGTCCTTTAAAAACAAAAAGAATGTTTTTGCTCAAATGTGAAGAGAAAAAAAAATCCAATTGACACCTGACAGTGGTTTTTGTAAATACTTTTTTTTTGTTATATACAGTCCGATACAAGCAGCAAAGGTATTGATTGCAGTGTGCCATTTTTATATATAGGTTTCTTCTCCCTGCATATTATATATATGGATGTAATGATCTGTTCATTTTCCTTTTCTTTGCCCTCTCATTTCAGCCTGAGAATGTTTGTTTTACGTTTCTCTCTCTCTCTCCTTTCTCTCGTGTGGTAACAAGCTTAGGTGTTTGTTGTGAGTTTGCCAGCTAGCTGATGTTTTACTGTGAACAGGTTGCACCTCCCCACCAACAAAAAAACAACAACAAAAAAAAGCGGGAATCTGGGCGCAGAGTCGGGGAGGGGGTGCATTTTTTGCCCTAAGGGTTGCCAGAAGGCAGGGTGGTGCTTTGGATTTTGCAAGCTCGCTTTTTGTGGGGACTGCAAGCTGTTCCCGGACATCCGCTCATGTGAAAATAGGTAGTGACCGTACCGCAGGAGAACACTATAGCATTTAACGAGCCCATCCTCATCCTCCTTCTCCTTCATTTCCATTCTCTTTTCACACACACACACACACACACATAGGCAGTGAAATCACTCACACCCTCGCCACACGGCACAGGAAAACACCAATAACGCTCCGTTAATCTCATAAAAGCTTCCCTCATAAACGTCACACGTCCTCAGAGGCCACAGTCGCATACGGCGCCTCCGTTACAGTCGGGGCGCATCCCTACGACCCCCCGGAGCAACGAGCTCCAGTTGTTACAGTGAATCATACTAGAAAGAGAAGAAGAAGAAGAAAAAAATAACACTGCTTGATCCATCTCTGAATCCTCTAGTTCTCTTCATCGTTAAATCATCAGACTCTCCCCCCCCCCGAAACACAGTAAATATTGGCACAACAAATATATTTAAGCCATAATAGGCATGACTGCACCATCGATCCACGGGAACAGGATTCCTGAGCGTATAAGCATGAATACAGGTCGCAGCGATTGCGTGTGAGTGGGGTGTGTGAGTGTACCGCACAAAGACCGGGTAGTTAGCGTGTTGATCTGTTTCGATACAAAAAAAAATCAATAACAGTACAGCGTGTAATGATTGTCAGAAAGTTAGACACAGACAGTTAGTTTCCTTCCTGACTCTCTTTCTCTCCTCCATCCATTTGTGTGTTTCCTCCTCTTCCACGTATATCTTTGTGAGCAAGCAGTGGTCAATAAAGATTTGGGGTTCAGTGAATAAAACTGGCTTTGAGAGCGATTTCTTTCAAAAACAAAAAAACTGTCCGTTTACCGTGCGTTTGCTTTTACGTGCGTCTTGATCAAAGGTCCCCCCCGACCGCTGGGTCAGGAACGTGGAGCAAACTTTTCATTACTGGCAGTGAGCAGGAAGGGGCTGGGGCTGGGATTGGGGTGCTGGTGAGTACGGCAAGAGGCAGGGGCGATCCCGGACAGGACCCCTGGCAACAAGGACAAACAGTCATCAATGCACACACTCCCTCCTATGTGGAAGAGACCAATTAAACTAACATGCATGTGTTTGGACTGTGGGAGGAAGCCAGAGCTCCCAGAGACGAGGAGAAACATACAAACCCACGCCAAATAACTCGTATTAAAACGATTCAGTGCATTAGAATCTCGTTAGTCAGAGTCAGATCAAACTGCAGTGGCTTTCAAAGGGTATTTACACCTCCAGAGCTTAGAGCTTTTGCTTTCAGCTTTTACCGTTAAAACAAAATTCAACGCATTTATGCCAGAATATTAGATTTTCTACAACTTGCTGAGGGGCGTTTATCCAAATATTACTGAGAGCCATACGTCATATTGCCAAAAGGGTTTGCTCACCTATCCAAATCTTTGAATCCAGTCATTCCACTCTCTTCACCGGCTGGAGGTGTTTAGGGCGAAGCCACCTAGCAGATAGACTGCTTCTACAACCTTTTGTAGAAAATGGTTTGTCCTCAATCCTTGGTGTACCTCGATGGGGCGGATATCCCGAAAAACTTAAGACGTCAAGAAAGTTTGTACCGTTGCTAAATATTCACTGCAGTTCGCACTTTAAACAGAGGGTTTCGCTAAAGATCAAATCTGCCTGTATTCAACAGCGGTTAGCAGAGGAAGACATTGCAGGGGAAGTGGATTGCTGATACAGCTTTAACTAAAAGGTTCGGCCTTATTTATCCCCTGCTTTACTTTCAGCCATGCGTAGGGTTGTAAAAATAAACATGCTTTCAGACTTCTGTGCTGCTCCTCTTGCATTATATCCATAATGTTACCATAATGACAGAACACGCCCCCTACAGACAGTGCGGGCATCTATGCTTCTCACATGAGAGTCCAGTGAGACCAGAAATAAAGGATTTAAAGAAGATGTCAGGGAATTCTGGTCAGGTACCATGGTAGGTTGCCACCTATGCAAGAAGTTGCATCTCGAAATGTCCTTGCTACTAAATACTCCACAATATTCTGTTTGTGGTATAATGGCAAAGAGGAAGGGATTGGAAATGACAGCACATTCGACTAAGAGGGGGATATTACGCCACGTAAAATCACAGAGTGGGGTCAGCGGACGCTGGGGCTCATGGTATACAGAGGTCACAGAGTCAGCAGCTGCAGACCTCCTAACTTCATATGGCCTTCAGGTCAGCTTGTGAACAGAGCAGCAGGGTTTCATCCAGTGGATTGGCTGAGCAGGTGCATCCAAGCTTTACAGTACCTCGCCAGGTTCAACGCAAAGCGTCGGCCCCATGGTTTCACTTGAAAGGAGCTCTGAATGCTTCAACATACCAACACGCTTTGGCCAATTTCATGCCCCCAACTTGGGAGGTGGCCCTTTCCTGTTTAAACAAACCAAAGCAAGGTCCATAAAGACATGGATGAGCGAGTCCGGTCCGGCGTCAAAGACCTTGTAAGGCTTTGAAGGACGCTGAGCTATAGGCCTTCTCGTCCAACATCAGTGTCTGACTTCACAGATACGCATTTGGAAGAAAGGTGGAACCCCCAATAAATATACTGTGTTCTATTCTTAGTAGAATAAAGATAAGTGTAAAAAAATCCTGCTACTTATGAGCATACACAAACCTCTGACTTAAACTGTGTGTAATAATTGTTTTAGCAACTACAGTGTACTTTGCTTTTTAGTGCCTCCTTAAAGGGAACATATCTTTTTTTTTTCAGTGCTTCCTTTTCAAGTTGAAATCATTGCGCTGTGGTCTACATAAAGTGGAACTGCAATGATTTGGTCTGAATTCGTTATTTAATTTACCCCCACGTTCCTCCTTTTTGCCCCTGTTCTGTGGTGCATCTGAGAACAACCCATTTTGGTGCTGTCTCTTTAAATTTAAAGGAAGCACACACACACACACACACACACACACACACACACACACACCTCCAGATCATAGAGCACCCCAGTCGACCAAATTTCTAGTGTGCTGGGGGCGGTCTAATGAGTGACCAAACAGTTTAACTTTTCCACTTGCAGCTTTGGCATCCTTAAGCTTGGACTACAAAATCACACGGAGGTATAGAAATGACAGATTGGTGAGACTGGTAAGCCAGAAATCAATGACCTTGTGATTAACAATTGTTAAAAAAAAAACAAAAACATAATAGAGAACAGAGAAAATTCCAAAAAAGTAAAAAAAAAAAAAAACAACTGGACTTTTTTTTACGAAGTTTGAAGCATTTCGCTTCCCATTCAGAAAGCTTTCTCAATTCAAATGTCTGGAGTAGTGTGGAGTTCTAAACTTTATAGTATTGCCCAAAAAGGCCTTGTTATGGCTTAGATGACATGCAAATTGAAATGAAACTGGTTCTTAAGGGGTGGACCAGTTTCGGTTTTAATTGCATGTTATCTAAGCTACAACAAGGCCTTTTTGGGCAATACTATAAAGCTTGGAACTCCTATTCCAGAAATTTGAATCGAAAAAGCTTTCTGGATGGGAAGCGAAAACATCTTCAAACTTCGGAAAAAAGTCCAGTTGTTTTGTTTTTTAACTTTTTTTGGAATGACCATGACCTGGATGACTGAGAATCTTCACCAGCAGAACAGAGAAAACTGAACGGCTTGAAAAATAGGACCCAAAAAATATATAAAGGTATCTACGCAGCTTCTGGACAAACAACATTAAATTTGTATGCACTCCTAGAGACTCCAGGTGCACAATAACTCCAGGTGTAATTACGGGCTAAAAAAAATTGCATGACATGTCCCCTTAAAGTAATCAAAGTTGTTCTGATCTCCACTGAGGAGAATCACTTTATGGCCACTAGAGGGAGACAAAACACAAGTTTTCTACAACCAAAACCTTGCTTCTTAAATATGCTCATAAATATAAGAAACCTAAAGGGAAAAAAATGTATTTCAGAAAACTAAAAATCAAGGATTGATTATAGGTCATAGCAGCTGGTCCAAGCAGAAATGATGGCAAAGTGACAAAACTCTTGGACTTTCTTTCTTTCTTTCTTTCTTTCTTTCTTTCTTTCTTTCTTTCTTTCTTTCTTTCTTTCCCTCCTCCAGTTCCCACGGAGCGCACGGGTCCGGCCAAGCCTGCTATTGTCCAGGATATCCCCGCCTTGTTAATGGCTTCCTGTGCACACACAGAGGGTCGCTGAGAGAAACAAGCGTCCGCATCTGATACCAGTCGCCGATACTGATGCACACACATGCAAACAAACACACACACACATTCCTAGTTGTGTGTGTGTATGTGCGTTGGGGGGGAAGCACAACAAGCAAACACACACTCCAGAGTGCACACACACACACACACACACACACACAATAAATCCACAACATTTGTCAGAATGAACTGTTTATTGCCGGGAACCTGTCATTGACAACAGCAACAGAAGTGGAAAAGATGAAAACTCTAATTTATTGGCATTTGTTTGTTGCTCTGTTGTGCAACCACAAACCACATCAGCTAAAAGCGGAGACACAAAACATATATGCAAAACGACTCGTTTTTAACAATTTTGTGGTCGTGTTTCACTGAAACCGATTTGACTCAAAAGAGTTTTAGAAAGACTATTGGCAACGCTGTAACACTCAACAAATAAACGTGTGTAAGTAACTGGAGATGAGGTGACAAAAAAAAAATTAAAATTAAAAAATAGAACAGACCTACAGCCTTCATTTACAAAATCTCAATGCAGAATGACGCAGAACTACTCCGAAGATGCCATCCTGATCAATCACCCGGTCATGCTCCATTGAAACTGAGTTGACCGAAATACTTTCAACACAATTACAGTCAACGCTGCAACGCTAAACAAAGAAATGCATGTGAATAAATTGGAGAGATGGTGAATAAACCTAGTCTCGTTTACATCAGAGAAAAAAACATGTGAAAATTTACTGTTGAACGGTAACATTAGTTGGGAAGACGGATTGGGGCGACGCCTAGTCAAGCCGAGCTGGTATCTGACTTTTCTTCCCAGTGTTCAGTCAAACAGACGCCTGGTTTCAGTTAATCCACCCCATAAAATCTCATGAAAAAGAGAGAGGGGGTACTGTCATGGCTCTCAGATGTGTCCCTCCCCACTGTGGTGAGGGCATCGAGTCTTGCTTGTGCAGTTTGAGGAAAACAACAAAAGGGAGGGGGGTTGGTGGTGGGTACTTTCACCCAGGAACTTGCTTGACCACCTCCTGATTCTGTCCTTTGAATGGCCGACAACCAGGAGGTGAAACCGCTGAAGGAGTGGGGAGGAACGGGGATCGGTCATTTTTATGTATAAAAAATAAACAGCAGAATTTGAAAACCTTTAACTATCCTCTGTGGGATTTCATCAAAAATAGAAAAGACGCAACACTTTCTTTGCAGGGGAACATACAGTCTAGTCCTTGAGTCCGGCTCAGCTGGAAAGGTGAAACGAGTCTGTGTGGCGGAACGTGTCGAGTTTTTTTTTTCATTCGAGTCAGAAAGCTCCTATCTCCGTCCCCCAGGGTCTGTAGGGTTTGCCCACGCTGGAGCTCTGAGCTGGGGGGCTGATGGCAGTGGCAGGGGAGATGATGGGGAAGGCGCTGAAGGCGAAGGGGAACGCGGAAAGTGAGGAGAGGAGCGGAGGAGAGAGCTTGGACACGGACGAGGGGACCAAAGCCGGGTGCAGGACGGCGGTGGGAGCGGAAGAGGTGGACGGAACCCTGATCGGACCCTGATCCGAGAGCGGCGTGGCGCTGTCGCTGCGTCTGCCGGGTCCGTGAGTCTCCGCGACTAACGAGGAGGACGTGGGGGAGGTGGAGGAAGAGGGAGACGAAGAAGACCTGGACGACAGGGGATTCTGTGGGCTGCTGGTGGTGCTGCGGGGCAGGGGTGCCAAAGGAGCGCCCTGTTGGTGCTGGAGGAGGATGGGATGCGCGAGGTGGGCCGGAGGCGATCCAAAGGCAGAGCCCCAGGCCAGGTGACTCAGGCCAGTGTGAGCCTCTCGCTGACTGGCGTAGTTGTTCAGGTGAGAGACCAGGCGGATCCGCAGCGGGTCCGTGCTGTCCAGGCCCTCAATGATGCTGAGGTAGCGGGCGGTTTCGGCCAGGCACTCCCTGAAACCCAAACCGCGGTAGTCCATCGCCAGGGCGTGGGCGTCAAAGTAACCTGGAGAGACGAGGAGAGGAAACCACTTCAACTTTACATCGCAAAACAAGTTTGCACGTAATTGAAGAGAGGCTCGTGCCACTGGCTTTATGCTTGGGACCGAAACCGACCACAAGTGGAAGGGATCTAATAAGCTGTCAGACCCCTTTGTCCATTAGTGTATAGATAATTAATATCTTCCTTTATGCTTGTTTTTAAAGAGGAATCAGACTGAACTGAAATTTGACTTGCCAGGTCAAAGCTTTACAAAAATCGCAGACCTGAAATTGCCCACAAAAGTCTGATCGCTACATCTGCTGTGGTCATCATGCAAAACTAAAGCCTGTCATCCTTGATATATTGGACATTATATGCAAATCAGTGTAAATGGCCTGTTGCCTTTTCTGCATATTGGTTTGCTGCTGTTTTGGAAGTTAATGATTTAGAAGCATCCAAACCGTTTTTGTTTTTTTTTACGCTTCAGCCTTCTAACCAAGCCGCAGAAGTTTAGACAAACCATTAAAAAGCAATGGCAGATTCAAGGGAAAACTGGCTATGCCTCGAATCATCTGGATTAATATTTAAAAGGCCAAGATGGAGTCCAAGAAGCATTTAGTTACATAACCACTCTCTCCTGTTCAACCGGTACTAACATCTGAGCTCTGGAAGCTGCAAAATAATTGATTAAACTTTAATAAAATATACATTTTAATATTTCAAAACATGTATACCAAGTTTTATCAATTCACAACACATTTAAAGTGAATGACAACAACAACGATGATAATATTAACAATGATAAAATGTTATTTTGTCATTATTGATATAACTTCCTATCTTACTCCTAACTATGTTGTTTAGTCCTTGCACTATTCGTCATCTATAATTGCCCGTCCAATTTGTTGCCTGAACCAAACAAGGCCTCTTCTGTCATTATTTTAATAAGGTCCTCTATGCAAAAGATGAATATCTAATTTTATCCCACCTTTTTGTAAAGCAAATATTCCACTGACACTGCACGGCAACCAGACCCGCCAGATTTTGGAATTTGAACACTTTGTATTTAGTATTTAGTATATATATTTATACGCAGCTGAAAATATTTGCTCCATTAGCAAATGTAGCATGTTTGTTGACATTGTGAACTAATTTGAAATAAAGAAAGAAATCCTAGCCCGTGTATGAGCCGAAGTGGAAATGAGCCCTGATTTATTTTTATTTTTTTCTGATACCGTTTGCCTATAAGCTGCCAGGACAGGGCACACAAATATATACAGTTATGAGAGCCATATAATAGACAAACATTCAAATGCAGTTGTCATAACGTGAATATTGGTTAAGCTGTGGCGCCTGATAGTTTGATGACCCTTAAAATGAACATTTAGTTCAGGGCCTGCATGTAACAGACCATTAACAACAAACAATGCAGACTTCTATATGTACTCACCTTTGCCCCCTGCAGCATGCAGCATCTTGAGGTGATCAACAGTCATCTGCAAAATTTCCGCCTTTTCAAGTTTGGCTGAACCCTTGAGGACGAAAAAGAGAGGGAAAAAAAACATCCTAATTTAGACAACATCCACGCTCAATTTAGTCTTAATGCATTTAATCCTTGTGACATTTCTGGGTTCTTCTGAGTGCGCTCACCTGCTTCTCGTAGGCACTGGGAACCAGCCTGCGGAGCTCACTCAAGCTGTTATTTATTCGGTCCCTGCGCCGCTTCTCGATGATCTGACGAATCAATTAACAGGACATCAGTCTGCTGTCTCAAGCATCAATTGATTTGATCAATATATTAAAAAAAAATAATCTGTTAACTTACTCCTCTGCGTCTTTTCCGCGCCTGGACCTGAGTTGATGTTGTCGGAGACATGGACCCGAGAGGGGAGCTTATATTTCTAAAATAATAGAATAAATTTACATTTTAATAATAATATTAATTAAAATAAAACAATAGTTGAATATTATTCCTAAAAGGCTGACATCAGTGATGAAAGATCTTACCCATTCTCATCTGCGCTCTCCTTCTCCACTTCAATGGTCTCATCCAGTTCGCTGTCCGAGGAGCTAAAATCGTGATTCCTTTTCATTTTTCACGGCTTCAGAGTATTCCTGCGTGTCTGTCGGTTCGGCTCTGCCAGACGTGCGTACATGCACAGGTTCGCCCGGAGCGCCTCCGTTTGAAGCGCTCGGCGTTCCCACGGTGTCATTTCAACGCTGCTGCGCGCCAGCGGGGGCGGGGCCCGGCGCTCCACGCAGCCAATCACTAATGCGTCTGGTCTTTGATTGACAGGGTAGGCACACCCCCAGCGCCTCTCAAAGAGATCGGAGAAGAGAATAAAAGTTGAGATGTCTCACTCGAGGAGATTATTTTGATGCTAATGAGCGACATAAAGCTATGCTCACATATTCTCATTTGCAAGAAATCTAAGAAAGAGATACCAAATGGACCAAAAGATGTGAAAACAGTAAATTAGAACAGTGAAAGAGGGCTGATCAGATGCAAAGAGACTGAAAAAAAAAAACATCCTAGAGAACAACAACAAAGAACAAGAAAGAATGCACATCTGCAAAAATAACCAACCATGGAGACACAGTACAAGCACAAATGACACAGCAGTGTGGCTTGTGGTCGTTTTGAGCTTCTTCAAGTCGGGAGTTTCTGAGGAGTTTGAGGGCAATCTTTGTTTCACAATCAGACCATGATGGGACCACAGATATATTTAGTTGCTAAAAAAAAAAAGCAGAGCACAGCTATTCTTGCCATTTGGATCTATTTATATTCGAACATTTTAGATCTGCAGCTATATTCTTTTCTGCACTTGTGGCGTCTGTGTCCGAAGCGCTGCAGCTGATGTAATGAATTGTTTCTAAACATGAGCTCAGATGCAGTCGTGGATTCAGAATGCCTGTCTGAAAAGTTGAATCTGAAATGTATGTTTTTTTTCCTAATAAGGAAACTATTACTCTAAAGCTGTGTTTCTAAAATAACAAAGTTCAGTATGCAAATACATAATGGATATGTGTGTAGAGATTTATTAACTTATCAGCAATTTGCTTGGGTCGTGACCGAAAGAACGAGATCCCGGATACAAGCGGCTGAAATGAGTTTTCTCCGTAGTGTGTCTGGGCTCTCCCTTAGAGATAGGGTGAGGAGCTCAGTCTCAGAGTAGAGCCACTGCTTCTTCACGTCGAGAGGAGCCAGTTGAGGTGGCTCGGGCATCTGGTTAGGATGCCTCCTGGACGCCTCCCTGGTGAGGTGTTCCGGTCATGTCCCACCGGGAAGAGGCCCAGGGGAAGACCCAGGACACGCTGGAGGGACTATGTCTCTCGGCTGGCCTGGGAACGCCTTGGGGTTCCTCCTGAGGAGCTGGCCCAAGTGGCTGGGGAGAGGGACGTCTGGGCCTCCCTACTGAAGCTGCTACCCCCTCAACCTGACCCCGGATAAGTGGACAACAGACTATATATATATATATATATATATATATATATATATATATATATATATATATATATATATATATAAATGCTTCTCCGCAACTGGGTATATATATGCTAAATTTGTCTCTTTTGTAAGCAAGGCAACACGGCAATAAGGAAAGTGTAGTGGCCCTTTTTTCAGCCAGCTGACACCGTGCAGCAAAAGGTGGTTGTGGGCTACCATGTTTTGCTCTGTTAAGCCAGAGAAAATTCAAGATAGTTAAGTTAGTTTTGTGTCTTTAGGGAAATGATTCCTCACTTTTTTCAATATAGCTGCTTCTTACTTGTTTCAAGGTGATGGTTAATTTTTGAAAATGTTTGTTTTTTTGGCACCTAATTTAAATTAACCTTATAATTTGTAAGTGAGTACCCGTAAGTAATTCATGCATTTATAGTTGCATTTGTTGTGGGTCTTCATTATAAGCGATAGGAAATACTTTTTGCTGGTGCTCATATATTGCTTCCTGATGGAATGACATCCATGGTGGGGATCACAAAATTTGTGAGCTCTTGGAATAACAGACAAAAACCCAAATCAAGCTCTGACAGCTGTAAAATGCACCATCAAGCATTAGTTTTCCATGTTTCTATTTTTCAATGCAGACACATAATTTTTCTGAGTGCTTTCATGGTCTATCAATGACGCCCTAGAGTGATGTCCACAACCTCCGTAGTAGAGAGCAATGTCCAATCCAGCTGAGTCATGTTGATAGGTTATACGTTTTCAAAAGTGACCTTGCAAGGCTTCCGTAGCTACTGTTCCAGAAAAAAAACTTTATAATCCGTTTTTTGTGTGTGTGTTTTGATCTCATGCTCATTGCCATCATGCTGGGCTATCCATGCTATCCTTTAATTTTAGAATTTACCGTCGATTTTGAAACTTTTTGCAGGTTCGGGAGTGACTGGTCTCTCCAGACATAGAGGATCTTCGAAGAAACTTTGACAGCGGTCCAGTGGACTTTCGGTGCCCCTCACCTCCTCCTTCCCTCCTCCTCCTCCTCCTCCTCCGCACAGTCTGCAGTCCGTGTGCGCGTGTGTATGCGTGCGCGCGCGTGCGTCCCCGGCGGTGACGAGGAGTGGCTGGCCGGCTGTCAGCACGCGCTGGCCGTGGGAAAGTTCCCTAACCGGCGCTGATAACCAATCAGAGGCCGACGGCCGTCTCCGGCGCAGGAATGAATGGAGCAATTGGTCGGGGCGACGGGCGGTCTGCGAGCGAGCGTGTGAACCTGTAATCCAATACTAACTCAGCCCGGGAGGACAGACAGAGGCAGCGCTGCCGCAACCAGAGGAAGCCACCACGTCTAATCTTACCCCACAGAGAGACCTCATGCACGGTGGAGACTCCGTGGCCACTTCAAGGACTCTGTGAGCGCAGTCAGTCCACTGGTCCCCCCCCCATCCCCCGCCTCCTTCTCCCCGGAGTTTCCACATCATCACCGCAGCGCGACTGCTGGCTCCTATAGTGGTCACACTCCCCCCCAAATGATTTGACAGATTCGCTGCTTGCTGTGTGTTTGTATACATGGAGGAGTCGTGTTTCTGCATGTGAAGCTGGCTGCAGGGCTCTTCAGTCCAGCTGGGGCTCCTGCGGGGGACCTCTTCAAATAAAAGTGGCTTATGGCTACAGTTTAAATCCCTCCAGAACAAGGAGAAAGGCAGCGAGATGCAAGCTCCGCATTGTTCCATACTTGTTGCATCGTGTTTTATGTTTTTTTTTAGCTGGTACTTTTATTGTTTTGTTACGTAAAGAACGGTATATATTTTTTTAGCATTTTATGGGCCCTTAATTTTAGCCAAGAAAACCACAGACAGAAGTTCAGAAACAAACACCAATGCAGGTCATTTATTTTTCATGTATTTATGTCTAAAAGTTTAAAACAAATTTAGATATTGCTTCTCGGGAATCATTAACAGCTCAGTGTAGACAGGATCAATATTCAAAAATACAGAATAGACTACATATTTTTGACTAAAACTATTTACCAAAAAAGAGAGAGAATGTGATGACTTCCAAAAATGAAAATAGATTATATAATTTTATGTCATTATAATGTGACTAAAAATATTGACCAAAAATAAGAAAAAAAAGAAACAAAAAAGAGAATGTGATGACTTCCTAAAAAGAAAGTAGATTATATCATTTTATGTAATTTTTATTTTTATTTTTTATTTTTTTGTTGTTGATATTATTGCAGATTTCTGGAATCTTTCTGTTTATTCAAAAGTAGATTGCTTTACAAAGCCTGTGTAAGTCGTTGTTTTTACTCAAATGGTTTCTGAAATGCAAATTTAAGGTCTGGAAAATTACTTTCTTTATTACAATAAATACAAAGCACCAACACCCATCTTGGGTGTATGGTGCTAGCCTTTAGCTAGTTCTATGTAACCATGATGCTGGAAGGCATGCTGAAGGACTTGATTCATACTAAACTTTGGTTTCAGTTCATGTCGTTTACAACAATGAACAAAAAAACTGAATAAGGCAAGGAAGCGTGGGCATGCAAGGAGGAAACATAAAATCTGAACTTGTGGTATTATTTGTAATCTGCAGGAGAGTACCATTTGTTCTGAGCTGCTTGTGATTTTAATCTCCGGCTAATAAAAGTCAAACTAAAATCAAACCCTCTACATGCACACACAACGCTTTTATGGAGATCCTTATCAGCGAGGGCCGAAGTCGCAGTAGTCGTTGCAGAGAGAGAGAGAGAGAGAGAGAGGGGCGCCTTGTTTGGTTTATATGAATGAGAGGAAGCACTTAGGGCTGTTTTCATCTTTTTGTAGCCGTATGAGGCTAGGCTTCCAGCAGCACAGGCACACACACGCAGTTTAACATTTAACGGCCTGATCACTGGGAATTTATCTCGTTTGGTGGCTTGGAGCTGCCTTCACATTCAAGTCCATGCCACCTGAGAGCTTTTGTCCCAGTAAAACAGGTGTGCATCCATATTATCATCTCACTCTATGTGTGTGTGTGTGTGTGAGTGGGAGTAGAGGGGAGGAGAAGAAGGGGTGTGTGAGCTCTCTTGTTGTATTTCAAGTTCAGCCAGAGTTCCCACGCTGTTATTTTCTGCCCGGCTGTCTTTGTTCTGCGGGTCTCATCACATGTTGTGATTAGTAGGGCCTTTCAGGGGCCGCCCTTTGAAGGTGAGGGCCAGCTACGCCACATCATCATAGCCCCCCCCCCCCCCCCCCCCCCCCTCAGCCCCATCCCTCTCCACCCGTCATTTTTCCAGTTTCTGCAGATCAGGCCACCAAGTCGCATAAAGCTCAGTGATGTTTCCCCTGCTTTGCTCTCGTTCTGTCATGCATTCACTTTTTTTCCCCCTTTTCCACTCTAAAGTTTTCACTTTGCTTTGCAGGATTCATACCCCTTTGAACATTTCCACATGCGGTCATATTAAAACCCTAAATACTTTTTTTTTATTATTATTGTGTGACATGGATGGGATTTTGTGTGACAGACCAACAATAAGTTGTGCATGATTGCAGAGAAGAAGAAAAACAAATCATGGTTCCCAAAAGTTTTCACAAATAGAAATCGAATGGTGCAAAATTTGATTTGGCATTTCTTTTACAAAATAGCTCAAGATCAAGGTACAGCATATAAAAAAATCTTCATCCATTCACTATCTGTACCCACTTATCATCACAGGACACCCGGGGTTGGTGCTATACATCCTGGACAGGTAGCCAGTCTATCACAAATTAACACTGAAACTCATACATACCTAAGGGCAATTTAGAGTCATCAATTCACCTACAAGCAAGCCTGAGTATCTGGAGAGAATCCATGCATGGATGGGGAGAACATGCCAGCACGCTGCAGAAAAAAAACCCACAGTGCTACCAACTGTGCCACGCTGCAGTCTATTTATTTTAAGCCTTGCCACAGATTTCCCATTAGTCTGAGCTCTTGACTTTGACGGGGCCATTCTAACACATACATATGCTTTGATCTAAACAATAATTTTGTTTTTGTTTTTCAGTTACATGTTTAGGCTCTTGTCCTGCATGAAGGTGAGCTCCGTCTCCAGTCCCTTGCACTTTCCAGCCTCTCACAGGTTTCCTCTATCCGTCTTCCAGTTAACTCTGACCGGCTTCCCCGTCTCTGCTGGGAAAAAAGCATCCCCACAGCATGATGCTGCCACCACCGAGTTTAACCACGGTGGGATTGTGTGTGCAGGCGGATGTGCAGTATTAGTTTTCCTCCAACGTGGTTTGTGGCGAGCTCATGTCACGTTGGAAACATTCCTCTTGCTTTTCCGTTTATAGTGGCATGTGAAGGCAACTGGTTGCATCAGATTTTATTTCAGGGTCAACGACGATTGATCACAAATGCATGCCGCGCTTTTTTAATGTTTTGATATGTTTTTGTAAACCAGGCATAATTTTCTCTTCGGATTTATAACAAGGGGGCTAACATGTGTTAATCTGTCTTATAAGTTAGAGTGGCTCATGTTACCTTGAGCTAGTTGTGCTGCTATAAGCTTAGGCTACTGGAGGACATCAGGGCCTATTTTTCTCACTCTACTGATTTCTACTGTTCTCCAGTTTTGCATTGCTTGTCGTCATTTCAGCTTTTAACTTTTTGCTCTCTCTCTTTTTTCTTCATAGTAGGTACACCTGGTCTGGCGTTCTGTTAACTGTGACATCATCCAGGGAAGACAGTCTCACCCGCTATTACCATCTAATGTAGAACAGATTACTGGATCAATGTGTGCTTCTGTGCTTTTTTGTCTCTCTTGTTGTGTCTCTGTTCTGTCTTCTGTAACCCCAGTCAGTCGAGGCAGATGACCGTTGATACTGAGCTCGGTTCTGCCGGAGGTTTTCCTTCCCGTTAATGGGGAGTTTTTCTTTCCACTGTCGCTTCATGCTTGCTCAGTATGAGGGATTGCTGCAAAGCCATGTACAATGCAGACAACTCTCCCTGTAGCTCTACGCTTCCCCAGGAGTGAATGCTGCTTGTCGGGACTTTGAAGCAATCAACTGGTTCCCTTATATAGGAAATTCTTGACCAATCTGTATAATATGACTGATTCTGACTTTGTAAAGTGCCTCGAGATGACATGTTTCATGAATTGGCGCTATATAAATAAAATTTAATTGAATTGAATAAAATCGTATTAAAATAAGTTGTAACGTCACAAAATCTGAAAACTCAAGAGGTGGGAAAACCTTTTGCAAAGCACTGCATGTCATTTCCCTCAGTCTCTCAGTGATGGATCATGCCCTCTCCGTGGCCGTCTCCTCTCTTTATGAGTAATTCTGTTCCGACTTTAAACACAAAGGTAACTTTTATGTCTGAAACCCTTAAATTGAAGCCAAATCCTCTGAGACGCAGACTGTGTATCAGAGGCCAGTTTAAACAGAAGACTTGGAGACATTGATTTAGAAACATTTTTAATTCCCTCCTGAGTGAGTCACACATTTCCTTGCCCTCGCTTCCCTTTTATTGTACAATAAAAATGTTCGGAATTCAAATTTATGAAGGAGAGGATGATTACATGTCTTTACTTCAGACAAATTACGTCTAGACTGTCTCACCAGAGGAAATGCTTGTGGATATTCAGGCTTTGACGCTGCGCTATAGGTGGATTTCATCAAGTAAATTCACAAATCTTTGGCATTTGGGGCTACATGCGTTCACACAGTGGCCCGCATGCCGTCAGGTGTTTAGCTGTATCGGTTTGTTTGGATGTGACTTCCTGCTCTGACCTCGGGCGGCTCTGCATGACTTCAGGGAGTGTAAATGGAGTCCGGCCGCAGCGTCGGCAGAGTGATTTTGATGAATGATGTTGATGCCACGTTCAGGAACTCTCGGCCCGCTAAGTCGCGCAAATCTGTCAGGAGCTGAAAAGCCGAAGCCTTCTTCGTGTTTTCTTTTCTTGTGGCGCTCGGGGGGGGTTTTCGGCTAAATGCGTCAACAGATGTGTCAGCTTTCGTTTAATCGTCAATTACTTTCATGCTAGGAGTGTTTGTTCAGTCATTTATAGTCCAAACAATCGGTTTCATCTTACATTAGCTTTTAAAAACAAACATTCGAAGCAACTGTGCTCCCTAAATAGTAATAATGAGAGAACCCGCCACTTAAAGGTTTTGTTTGATCCTGTTTGAAACCTCCCCTTATATGTTCAATTGAATCAGCTCCTTACTGGCAGCTGGTGACAGAAACGACGTCCGATGAAGCTGGTGAATTTTTAGGGTCTGAAAAGAGTTAGATATAGAAAAAGATTGCGGAACTAGTATTAGTAGAGTACGGTGAGGCTTGGATCGAGGATGTCCGTCAAAGACTTGTATCCCTGGGCTACCACCGTAATGGCTGACCCACATAACCATTGACTAGTTGACCGTCCTGCCTCTCTGGAGGATGTGTAGAGACTTTATTTGTTCTTCAAACAGTAAGAGCGTTCTCAGGGAGGGTTACTGGTGACGGTGGAGACCCAGAAAGATGACACTTTATTAGAGCACCAGTTCTTCCTGGATTGTAAGTACGAGAGAACGAGGCGCCTTGGTGTTCATTCCTCTGAGCACCACCTGCGATCAGCAACGTGGTTGTAATGCTGGATGCACAAAAAGGGCTGTGGAGGATGGGTCTGAAGATGCTGATGCTGACTGACTGGTTGTTTGTAGGAAAACCAAATCCTTTGTCTTGAGGATCCTTTAAGATCACTCTCTTCTCTCTGTCTTTTGGGTAAGGCGGAGGCAGGCCTGGTAGAAGGTGACAGACAAACAACGGACAGGCCGTATTTTCCCACAGTCACACTTATCCTGATCCGGGAAATACTCGGATCGTGTTCCACGCTTCTGTTTGCGCTGCTCAGAAAGCAGCCGGTTGCACTTTCATCGAACAAACGGATTCACTCTGTGTAGTTCCCGTAAGACACGTCGCACTGGAATGGATCGCTAAATAAATAAAGCGACTGCACGGGCGGACCAGGGACCGCAGATGTCTCCTGGTCGCACGCCTGTCTCTGCGGCGGCGCTTGCACAAAATGCACGAAACGGCGCTGGAATGCGACCACCTAGATGCTGAGCGCCGCGGCGTCCGCAGGTTAGCCACAGACAGATGTTCATCCGCTCCGAACAATACGTCGAGCCGTTCTCTTGTGAGACCCTGCGGATGGTGGGCCTTGTTATTGTTTATAAATAGAGCCGCGCGGAGCGCAGAGGAAGGCTAACTTTGTTTCCCCTGACAGAGAGCGGAAGCAACGGCTAATTCTCCTCCAGACGTGTATGACACCCGACCATTGTCCCTTTGCGGGAGGCGAGGGGGGGGAGCGAGAACAAAATGAGACATGAATGTGAGTGTCTTTAGCAGCGTGGGCTGTTTGTGATGCAGGGTGTGTGTGTGTGAGACACCCTGGTATTGTCCTTAAGGCGGGCGGGGATTTAAACCTGGTTTCATTGTTTGCCCTTGTCAATCATTGTTAGTTCTTGTGTGAGTTTTTTGTTTTTTTGTCAGGGGTCCTCTCTTTTTTACCCCACTTGACTCGTATTCTTCCCCCTGCTTCCACTCCAGCTACAAACAGAGCACATCAGTCAGCGTGTTTGTGTATTGAGGAAGTGAGGGGACGTGTCAAAGTTGACCCAGTGGCACTCAGCTCTGTCTTGTCCCCTCCGTGGGAAGTGTTTGAGGGCCTCCAAACATCCGTCTCTGTCACATACCCGCACACCAAGCTAGTTACCCAAATATTCAAAAATAAAACCAATTCTAGTGGGTTTTTGTCAATTTGTCCAGATAGCGACTCAACGAGCCACAAACCTTAACAAAAACTGAGTTTCTAATCCAGCTTTTAAAGAAATCAGATTTCTTTTTCTATTAAGGTTCAATTGCTGATTTGAAGTTGGTGCCAAACGTATTAGAGCAGAAGGATAATACCTACTGTACAAAGGTGACTTTTTAATTTTTGCTCTGCTTCACTGTCGCCCTCCAGACCTGATGACCTGGAAGGTTAAATCAGGTAAGTTCAGTTTACTCAGACAGACTTTACTTAAACAGCTCCACCTCACAACAAAAATTGTCTCAAGATACTTCTCAGAAACAAAACAAATATACAAATGGACATTCGATTTAGATGTATGCACTCAATTTAATCCAATCATTCAGACAGAGTCCAAGTGCTGTACATCCAGTCCACTTTGAGCCTAATTACCAAACAATGCACTCCACTTCAGCTACTATTCAAACTGGTAAAAGGTTTTCTAAGGAAACCCAGCTGTCTGACTTGCAGCAACCTCCAGAATTGTGTGTTTATAGCTCTGGAGCAATCCCTCATACTGAACATGCAGCAACAGTGATTTTTTTTTCTTTTAATGAAGTGCCTTGAGACAATATTTGCATATGTGCATCAAAGCTATATAAATAATTGAACTCAATTTACTTTGATCATGCCAGTACGTCAATAAAAATCTTATTTTAGGATTTGCTAATCCAGTTGTTTGAAATCTAATTTGTGCCTCAAATAGTGATACTTTTACCCAGATGTGTTGTCAAATGTTCTTTTCCATTTACAAAAAATACTCAGTAATATATCCTGGATATTATTCACCAAATCCATCCATCCATGAAATTTAGGAAAAATATTAAAACAAATTTCGAAGGGGAGTAGGTTTTGACAACACATTAAAGACAGAAATTTATTTTATTGCTTTGTTGCTGATTATCTAAACTGTCTCTAGGTATCAAACTCTTACCTCAGTAATTTTGATGTTTTAAAGGCCTGTTGAAACTTAGTTATCTTCGTTTATTTTCTTTATTTCTGTCTGTAAAGAAAGACTCCTTTATATGGAAGCAGGAGAAATAATTACAGTTCTAGTCATATTTTTTAAAAATGAATTAGAGGACGAATTAAGCTTAACTATGCACCTTGGGGGGGACAATTATATGTGTAAAGTGTTATTAGGAGGCTGGTAAGTTGCAAACCAGTTGTTGGATTTCACCATTGACTTTATCTAGAAATCAGGTTTGGACCTTTGAACAGATCCATAGGGAATAGCGAATATATGCACGATCAAAATCTGAGCGGGGTGTGAATTTATGATTATATACACATATTTAATAAAGTTAGAAAATTACTGACAAATTCATTCATTTTAACTACTTAATTCACAAAGCGAAAAACAATACACAGATTAATTACAAACAGACTGATTTTTGAGTAAGTTTGTCAGTTTTGATGGTTCATTGTTTAATGGAAAGGTGCGACAATAATATAAAGTTGAGCTGGATTTATATTTGAACTGCAGGTCAAGTTTACACTGACACCATCGCACCCTGTGAAAGCTGCTTTTACCCAGTCAACCCATAGTGGTCCATATGAAGAAACCATGACTGATAATCAGAAAACAAGGTATAATCAAATTTTATACATATAAACCACCAAAAAAGAGGTAACCGGTGAATATTTATATAAGAAAATACAAATTGTTTTGTAACTGCTTTCTCTTTAGACAGGAAGGATGTCCGGGCTGTCTGCTTCTCCAGAATGTCTCCACAACTACAGTAAAGATCTGAAATAACTAAATCATGAATCACACCATTTCAGTCACTTTGAATGAAGTAATGGAGCCATTGGTCTCCATTATACTGTTAATTTTCTGCAGAAAATATGAATGTAGCCTCTCCAGGTGCTGTGTACATATCCTTCAATTCTTTTTGGGTCATATTTTTCCAAACCATTCGGGAATGTGGGGGTAAAGCAATGAGGAATTCAGACCAAAACACAGTAGTTCCAATTTTTATAGTTCCCAACTAAATTATTCAATTTAAAAAGGAAGAGTAGAAAAGCCTGATCCATCCCCTTAAATGAAAACAATGCTTAATACCTGCTTAAAGGTCGCTGAATCCTAAACGTGCTTTTAATCTGTCAAATGAGCCTCATTGGAGCTTATATTCCTATTTACTGAGCTGAATCTGTTTATCAAAAATGTACATAAATCCAGCGGAATCTGTTTATCAGTGCATCTGGAGTGGGATGGAGTATTTTTTTAAAATGTCTCTCTTTAACCCAGCACGTCCAGCTCTGACGGCAGAGTGGACCAGCAGATGTTACACAGGGATTTCTTTTCCTTCCCAACAGGAAACTAAAACAATCCCAACACACCCGTTTTGCTGCATTTCTCTGATCTTCTGAAAAGTGCCTCTAATCCCCCCGTCTGGTACATCTGATACCTAAATTCAACAGGTGGATGGGATGTAGAGGAAGGTATTCAACTCCCACAACTTGGGTTGGGTCAAGTACCTGCTGGCCATAACCGGCTGTGTTTTGAATTTAATGTTGAGGTAAGAAACGGGGTGTGGAGTGGCAATAATTTCTCCTGTTTTGTGTGAGGGTGGGTTAGGGGGTGTTTGGGAGGGACTCATGTCTGGAGTGAGAGGAACTCCCCGTGGGTGGTCACTCTGAGACGAGACTTAAAGTCACAGAGAACAAAGCGAGTTACTTAACTTTTATCTCAGCTCCAGGCTATTATTTGCGTTAAGCTTGACCCAGTCACACTTTTACACCTGCCTTGTGCTGTTGGAAAATCACAAATCTTTAAATGTTTTGACATTTTTTTGAAAAAAAAAAAAAAAAGGGGGAGTCATCGGTTACAAAAGCAGCATTAGAGAAAGCAGGCGATGCTGAAGTGAGACTGAGGTCACGAGCTGCAGGAGTCCCCGCTTTCTGCCGTGATTTGCTCTAAGTGCTTCACAACGAATACTTTGAATGCAACTTGATCTGTCAGCCTGATGTGAAGGTATGCTGACATTTTAGACGAAAATCGGCGCCCACTTCTCACATTTGTTCGAATCGCACATAAAGGGCACACACCAAACCCGCTACAAACTACTAACCGCTCGTCTTCACTCTCTAATTCGATAACAAGCTCGAACGGTTGAAACATGTTTTAACGTTTGACATTTGGCCTCCAGTAGAAAAAAAAAAAAAAACCCTTCCTTCAAGCATCTCTGCAAACCTTGGGAGACAAGGAAGCCCCCCTCCTCTCCAGCTGCAGCAGAGGGGGTTCGCGATCCTCTGACCCTCGTAATGATGGCGGGTCAAGAGTCAGGCTGTGTGAGGGAATCGTCTGCGTCTGCGGAGCGCGTGAGGAACGCCTGGGAACCAGAGCTCGCTGTGTGATCCTGTGAAATTGATCTTTCCAGAAGGGAGCCGTGGTGTGTGTTTGTGTTGAAGTGGAGGTAGTTGTGTGTACATGTGTGTGTGTGTGTGAGTTTGCTAGTTTGCAAGATTCAGCCGAAAAAGTTGAACCGGGCAGGGAAAGACTACTAAATTTGGTTTGCATGTCCTCTAAGATGAAGAGAATGGAGCCATTATTTCTTTTTGATTTAAAACGGTCAAAATCCAAAAGATTAAACACAATGTGATCTTGCTGAGAATAAGAAAACAATTATTTAGATAGTTTTTATCTATTTTTTTTAAACCTAAATGCATTTTGAAGAACACTTTTATGCATTTGTTCCTCCGCATGTTTTTTAAAATAAAAAATAAGATGCTCTTTTTAAAAAAATGTGAAGTTTCCTCACTATTACGGGCTTTAAAAGGTTAAGAGAATAATACGCAAACAAATTGAATTTCATTAAAACGTGTCTTTACCACAAAATAAAGTGACACTATGTACAGCGAGGTACATGAGTACAGGATTGTGTACACAATGCAAGTAGGTTGGCACAAACTGACCCAGATTAAAGTTTTTTTTTAATTTTTTTATTTTTATTTAAGTCGTTTTATTATTATTACTCCTTTATTTAACCAGAAAAAGTCCCAATGAGATTAACAATCTCTTTTTCAAGGGAGTCCTGGCCAAGATAGCGGCAAAAGATTACATTACAAATTACATTACAGTTTACAATAACATCTATTTAAATTACAATTTCATAAAACAGTTACAAACCATAGATCTCATTTCCAAACTTTTGAGCAATCGTTTAAAATGTTTGATCGGAATCAAATCCTTCAACTTCCAGTCTTTCTGAAGATTAAAGTCATACAATTAAGCCAAAAATTATTCACACCCTTGACATCATAACTGTATAATGCTATATTGTTACAGCTACTGAACTATTCCATAGTGGGAAAATCAGTATGTTAATGTGAGCAAGATGCATGCAGAGAGAAATGTTTTGCATGTTTGCATCCGTGAGAGAGACTCGTCCAGCGAAGCTGCTCTTTCATCTTCAGCATCTGCTTTTCTTCTGAGCTCTCCGTCTTTAGACCAAACCTCCACTGTCTGTCTGTTTAGCCTGTTTGGACTCGACCACTTCAGTCATATCTTCAGGCTTCTTGTGGCGGCTACAAAACCAATCCCTGCTTGTGCTTATTCAATCACAGAGGAACCCCGGGGAGGTCTTTCGTCTGTCTCTGCCCTCTTAGAGGCTTTGCACAGACATTATGAAGCAATCACATCTATTAGCTGGGACTTGTGATGTCTGATCCTGTGGCGGTACATGGGGCCTGCGTTAAAACGTGGCACACCCCATTCAGAAATTCCTAGAGGTCTGTCAAAAAGGAACACAAAAGTCATCTGTTGCAGAGAAAGTTTACAGAAACTTTATGTCAACTACGTAGAGGCCTCAGAGAAAAAAAGGTTTTGGTGTAAAGACCTTTAAGAGCTGCAATAAGTATTAGCTTTGTTCAGAATAAATCCACACAAAAAAAAGGTTTTGTAAATTTCTAGAAAAACTCCAGACACACCCAAAGTTTTCAGTAAGGGAATTTAAATAATGTAAATAAGGTATTTAAAAGAAACATGTTTGGGTTTTTCATATAATTTCACTTTCCAAATGAGTGAAATTAGTTAAATTATTACTGAGTATATTTATGAAATAAAAGTTAATTCACACAACTATTGTGCATTAATTAGTTTTATCAGCATGCACAATGCCTTGCAAAAGATATCCACTCCCTTTGGCATTTTTATATGATTTGTTACCACATACATAACCTGGAATTAAAATTTTATGTTTGAGAGTTTGTGCCATTTAATTTAAAGAACATGCCTACAACTTTGAAAATGTTGGACTCAGGTCTGGACTTTGACTGGGCCGTTCCAACACATTTAAAGGTTTCCCCAACACTGACACGTGTATGGCTCAAGAATATCCCTGTATTTAGCACCATCCATCTTTCCCAGTCCCTGCTGCTGAGAAACATTCCCACAGCCTGATACTGCCACCACCATGTTTCACTGTGGGGATGAGGTTGTCGTGGTATTGGGATGTATTGGGTTTGCGTTGACATATTGATTCCTTGGTACAATTTTAGTCTCATCTGATAAGAATGCCATCTTCCATACATTTGGGGAGTAGCCCAAGTGTTTTTGGGCAAACTTAAAACAGGCTTTCTTATTTTCAGTATCAAGTAATGTTTTTTTTATGTCCACTCTTCCATAAAGCCTAACTTTATGGAGTGTAAGGCTTATTGTGGTCCTATGGATAGGTCGCCTAGTCTCTCCTGTGGAGCTCTGCCTTCATCGTTACCTTTAGTCTCTGTGCTGCCTCTTTGATCAGTGCCCTCCTGGCCCCATCTGTGAGTTTTGGTGGGCAGCCCTCTCTTGGCAGGTTTGTTGTGGTACCATGTGCTCTTCATATAAAGATGATGGCTTTAATGATTCTCTGGGAAAATATCGGAGATTTGGATAGTTTTATAACCTCACCCTGACTTGTTTGTCCCAACGACTTTGTTCCTGACTTGTTTGAAGAGCTCCTTGGTCTTCATGGTGTGATGCCTCCTGCTTAGTGGTGCTGCAGCCTCTGGAGCCTTTAAGAAAAGGTATTTATTCTCATGTTACATTGAGATTGCACACAAGTAGACATCATTTCATTAATTATGTGACTTTCGAAGGTAATTTGTGGCACCAGAAATTTTTAGGAGCTCCTTAGCAAAGGGTTTGATACTTGTATCTACCCCCTTTGCTCCTCAATATTGGCTTGTGCATTTATATTTATAAAATTACTTTTTATCTGCATATCTCTCCTTTTACTTTACCAACTTAGACTATTTTGTGCAGTTACATTGCATAAAGTAACATTTAAAAACATTTAAATTACAGGCTGGAATGTAACAAAATAGTTAAAAGAACAAGGGTCTCAGAAGTTGTGTTGTAGTTCTTGGAGTTTTAAATTGACCAAACCTTTGCGTTGTTGAAACTTACAGTTGTGCATCGAACCGTATTTAATTTGCTAGTGCAGTCATTTGTTAGCAGTGTAAAGAATATGGGAATGAGTACACATCCCTGGGGAACTCCTGTGCTTAATTTGTTGGTAACTAACATTATTGCTGACAAATGTCTGTTTTATTCCTGAGAGACAGTCCAAAATCCATTAACATATGGAGAGAGGTTGACAATAGGATTTACAGATTTTGAAGATTTTTTGTAAGGCTGTTCTTTTTTTTAAAGTTAGACAAAAAATATGAATAACAACAGTGATTGTACTGTCTATTGTCAAATTTGAGTGGAAAAAAAAACACTGGTAGAAGCCACACTGAGCTCCCTTGCAGAAAGGCAGCAATAGTGTAGTTGTAGATTGAATCAGGTAGTGGCCAGAAGAAGCGAGGCCTGGTCAAACACTGAGAGCATAATTTGAGGAGGGCTTGGTTACCAATGTCAAGATCAACAATCAGGCACTTCACATTTGTCACCATGGTCTTCGTATACTTTGGTATAATGAGTTGCTGAGTGAAGGACGTAAGCTGTACCACACACCCTAGGATCATGACAGCAAATAAGCAATATGGAGGATGTCCATCCAAGCTAATAGTGAATTACTAAAAAAAACAAAAACTCCCATACTCAAGAGGATTTAATTCAATGTTTTTTGTACATCATATGGTAAAAGTAATATTTTAAATAACAAGTCCTGCAATCCGCTTTGCTTTGAATTACTTTTAGCAATTCGGCCCCGATCCTAAACACTTTTCTAACTTCCACTAAATCAACACTTTGCTCCATAAGAGGTTTTTACGCATCTGCGAGAGGTGTGCTGATGCAACAGAACGCAGATAATGCTATCAGATTTGCAGGTGGGAAGCTGTTGCTTTGTGCACGTCAAATCAACGTTTTGTGGGAAGTTGCTGACCATCGCTGACTACATGATGTTATTACATCACTCCGAGGCTCAGTTCAAAACATTAATTAAACACACTTCCCTGGTTTGTTTGCTTTTGGACTTGTGAGTGACGTGTGTATGCCTTCGTGTGCATTGTGTGTGGTTTCTGTGATGTGAGTCCAGGTTCCCTCACTGAGCTTTGTTTGCTATGCGTGTGCGTGCGTGTGTGTGTGTGTGTGTGTGTGTGCGTGTGTGTGTGTGTGTGTGTGTGTGTGTGTGTGTGTGTGACACAGTGGTTAGCACAGTGCTGATTGCTGTTTATTTGGTCTGTGGGTCGACACAGAGCCTTGCAGTTAGAAGCATTACTGACAGCTCTGTTTTTATTGAGTCCCTGTGGCTGAACCAACACTAACACTGGGGTCGCGCTCTTTACTCGGTCCCCCCACACCAAAAAACTCCTACATGGAGGTTCCTGTCTGCTTCAGAATGGCATACAGTAAATCACCCATGTGCACAACCAGAGATTTATCAACTTTATCGAGAGAAGTAAAAACATTTTTGCTCCAAAATTATGTTTTTTTTTCTCCAAAAAAAGTAAAAAAAAAAGCAACTGGACTTGTTTTTCGTAGTTGAAGACGTTTCGCTTCCTCTCCAGGAAGCTTTCTCAATTCAAAAAGTCTGGAGTAATGAGTACCAAGCTTTATTCTACTGCCTAACAAAGGCCTTGTAATGGTTTAGATAACATGCAAACAACAGAAACAGGTCCACCCCTTAGTAATGGGCTGTCGTTAAAGACATTAAGCCAACAGAATGGATCGAAACTGGTCCACTCCTCTGTAACGAGGAGTCGTTAGGGTTGTTATTGGCTTGTCTTAAATGAGCGATGTTTTGATCACTCGTATGAGGGTGAGAACTGAGGTGATGATTGGCCGGAATTAACCCTATAGCTGTGTTGTAAGTTTTTGAGAGTTGGAACCTAAGGCCCCCTCCTTATTATAATTTATTTTATTTATTTATTTATTTTTCCTCCCCAGTGTCCTGTCTAGCAATGTGGCAATAAACAGCCTTTTGTTTTATCTGCGGGACAATAGTTACTGCTAATATTGTGTTAAAGTCACTCACACTTGGATCGTAGCCCTAACAACTTAATTCTTGATCAAACCTATTTCTCGTTGCTTTACTAAGACCGACAACCCGTCTGCATGATGACAACATTTGGTTGTTTTGTGCATCTTCTGGTAAAGCTGGGAACACACAGAGCAGTCTGGTAACCAAGGCAGACTTTTTTTTTTTTTTGTCAAATGGATGCATGAAACTCTCTAGCAAACTCCTGTGTGAGAAAAGTAGCTTGTACCTTCCTAGAAGTCACAAATATCAGTGAAATTACATTTGCAGCTAATTTGCATAATCCTCCATCAACATGTAATTGTAGTCCACACTGTGGGATGAAGAAATAACATGTTTGCAAATGAGAAGAAAACGGCTTACATGTAATAAAAGCTCAAATCAACAAAGAGATACTCAGAGCGAATTACCTGGGTTTATCTTTTTTATAGCCTCCAGTCTTTTAGTGCATTTTCTAGGCCTGGTTGGGTTATTAACCTTACTGTTTAAGGTCATTAAGGGTGTCCCAAAATTACAATAATGATTACTAAACAAATAATTCAAAAACATACGATTTGATGTTACTAATTCTTTAACATAAATTGAATAGATACAAGCAAAGTGTCTTGGTAAAGGTGACTGATTGATAGTTTTCTGTTTGAGATTGATGCATTTCTATTAGGGAACAAAAGTACAATTCAGCTGAAAAAAACAACAATAAACAAATCTGTTTAGAGACAAAATGCAAAGAAAATAAAGAGCTGCAATAACCTGATTGCCTACATGGTCACAACCTAAACTAAAACCTTGGTGAATGATGTTAAGATTAAATTTCAGCATTCAGTTTGTTTTAATACGTGCCTGCCATCATTTGTATTGAATCTGATTAAATTGAAATAAAGTTCAGTTGTCCAAATAGGATTTTCCTGCCATTTTCTTATTTGCATCCTTTGTTTAAAGCCCTTCTTTTTGCAAAGAGTTTACAAAGAAGTATACAAAAGCCATATATTTACTCTACCACTGTAAGGGCAGTCATCAATACTTTGCTTAAATATAGGACAACAGTGAGATTATAGAAACTGGACATTTCTTCAAAATGGATGAAAAACAAGACGGAAATTGATCAGGAGGGCTGAGCATGACGGTGACACCGAAGGAGCTTCAGGATTTCCTGATTAGTACTGGTTCTGTTCCACATGAGACAAAAGTCTCCTGTATTCTCCTCACGTCTGGACCATAGGGAGCAGGGCTAGAGGGAGTGAACATCCAGACATTATTAAAATCTTCTTAAACCTTATGATATAATGTATTATACTCAAATAAAAGTAAAGTTGAATGTGGGACTTTAAACTACAGGCCAAAAATGTGCATGTGACACAAAGGCAACACTGAAAACATCCAAAAAGAGCCTAATAGCAGCAGTGAAACAGGGTGGTGGCAGTATCATGATCCGGGGTTACTTTTTCCCCTTTTGGTCAAGGTGGATGAAATAACAAGCCGGTCCGTTTTCACCCAAAACCGTCAGGTACCTGAGTGGCCAGGGTTTGACAGATAAAGAGAGGCCCGTTGTTCAGCGTCACCGAGTCCAAGCGTGCCGTCAAATCAACACACGGGTAGATCCTAACGATTTGTGGAACTGTTCACCTCTAAATGAAATCATTAGCCTTCTCTTTAGTGTCTCATGACGTGGTGAACACGGTGGAAGGCCTGCCTGATCAGATGAAGATAAATGCACATACATGCACAAGATGGTGCACGGTACATGAATGCCTAGTCATCCGTGTAATATGACCCTGCCTCTGCCTACACATGAACACACACTTGTAAATAGGTCACCGCTTTGCCGTCTGGTGGTCGCATCACACGCACACACACACACACACACACACACGCACACACACACAGTTAATCATACACAGTGAAACGGTCAAACAGACTAAAAAAAATTTATATTTCCAAGCTTTAGAGCTTACTTCCTCTCACTTTTCAACATTTAACACCCAGATGCGGCTTTTGTTCAGCCGATATCTCCGTTTAGTGAAGGAAGCGCACTGATGACCTCAGGGACGCAGAGGGCGGGATGCTGGGATGAGACGGCTGTTTGTGCGTGTGTTTATCTGCGTGTGCCCCCCCCCCCCCCCCCCACCCCCCCCCCTTCCACTGTAACGGCTGCTCCCGGCCGTCCACGCAGCTGTCTGCTCGCTCAACACACTCCCACGTAGACACACCGACGTGCGCACACACCGAGCGGCTGTGAGAGATCCCCCCCGCGGCTGCTTCCCAGGCTGGGAGAAAAGAGAGAAGGGGAAACGGCTGGAAAGGATTACGCACGACAATCAAACCAGTTGCACAGCGACAGCCACACGTGGAACCCTGTGAGCTTGTGGATTCTTCAGGAAGTTATAGCGGTCGTTCTTCCTGCATGATGTGTCGTGTCGCAGTCTTGATTTAAAGGACACAAAAAAAAAAAACACAAAAAAAACACATTTCCCAAAATGTAAAAATGAAAACAAGCTTTTCATGATTGTATTAGGGAAATGAAATCTGTTTGTGATAATAAACATTTTAATTTGAACCTGGTTCTGGTCAGATACCTGACAAGATGAGTTGCCATTTTACTTTAAAACAGGTTTATTTCCATCAGCACCTCTTGTGTTTGACTCGATTCTGTCTAGTTTTCAGTTGGGGAATGTACAAAATCAGATGTACTAACTATTCACCCACAGCATGATGCTGCCACCTCTGTGCTTTGTGTTTCAGAGGTAATGTAAGTCAATTCAATTCAATTTTATTTATATAGCGCCAAATCATGAAACATGTCATCTCAAGGCACTTTACAAAGTCAAGTTCAATCGTATTATACAGATTGGTCAAAAATTTCCTATATAAGGGAACCAGTTGATTGCATCAAAGTCCCGACAAGCAGCATTCACTCCTGGAGAAGCGTAGAGCTACAGGGAGAGTCGTCTGCATTGGCTTTGCTGTAATCCCTCATACTGAGCAAGCATGAAGCGACAGTGGGAAAAAAAACTCCCCTTCAACGGAAGGGAAAACCTCCAGCAGAACCGGGCTCAGTATGAACGGTCATCTGCCTCGACCGACTGGGGGTTACAGAAGACAGAGCAGAGACACAACAAGACAGACAAAAAAGCACAGAAGCACGCAAATCATTTTCTAAAAGTCCCGTTTAGCTGCGAGGCAACAGTGATAACCACCCTCACCACCACGCAAGCCTTGCTTAGCAGTGATTTAAATGTACATTTTTAACTGTAGCAACCTTTGTTGTTATTAAGACTGTAAACCAATCATATTAAAGAATCACTGTGGTAACACAGAAAAATAAACAAAAGAAATAAACAAAATGCATAAAATAAAGTAAAAAATAGTACTTTGGAAGTGTTCTCATAATTTTCCAATCCACACCTAAATATTTTGTCCAGACAGCCTGGGCATCAGCCCTAACCAAGGTTTAATGTTTCTTTTGTGCACGTCACAAGATATAAAGCATGGTTAAAGTCACTATTTTAATCATCTCCGGTTTGATTGTCAAATAAGCTCAGAAAGGCTCATACCCCTTTTTTATATTAAAAGGAGAGGACACCGCAAGTATGTGTTTATACCGTCTTATAAAGTTTAAGAAAGTAAGAAAAGAAATGAAAGATTGCCCAGTTATATCCCGGGACAGTTTTAAAAGAGAAGCAATGAATTGCAGTAAATCTACTAATCCAACACTGAAAGAAATAAAAAAAATCTACCCCACAGATTAACTGTCAGGTCTTATTGAGTCACAAGGACAATGTGAAATAAATTTACAGTCCTATTCAATAAATTAGAACATGCATTTCTAAACGGTTTGTTTGTAATAAAAACTACTTTTTATTGAGCCCGCATTTCTGCATTAAAATGTTTGCATTTTTTATTGGTCTGATGCAATATTCTTATCTTAAATGCTAATTTTGTTTCCCACCTTTTTTAAAAACAGAAATAAAGGCTTTAAAACATAATCCATCTGGATTAATCTATATAATGTATTTCCCTTAGTGAACTGAGTTAATGTAATAAATTAACTTTTCAATATTATTCTAATAGATAGATAGATAGATAGATAGATAGATAGATAGATAGATAGATAGATAGATAGATAGATAGATAGATAGATAGATAGATAGATAGATAGATAGATAGATAGATAGATAGATAGATAGATTGATTGATCATTTTCATCTGTATTTCACTGTGCAGCAGGAAATAGTTCGTACCACAACAAGAAAGAGGACCACAGTATGGAGGGGAAGCCGGCAGCCACTTTGATGAAACCAAACATATCAAGTTTACCCGCATGCTATATTTGAACACAAAACTAAACAGTGAACTTCTTTCCAGACGGTCACATTATCAAATATCAGAAATGTCAAACTGGTCAAAGACATTACCGTATTATGTACAAAGGGGCCGATTTTACATCTGGAAAGTTTTGATTGAAGAAATGCATTTATTTTTGTTTGTTGGTTGAAGATTTTGGGGTCACTTTGGACATCTGAAAACACGCACTGGAGACAAAAGTATTGTCTGTTTGTATTTCTTTCTTTTTTTTATCAGCCGATTTCCTTTGGGTTTGTTATCCCTGCAGACAGAAATAGACACAAGCTGCGGTTTGACAGGAACAGGGAAGGTTCTGCTGACGACGTCAGGAGCTCGCGGTGCCACTGCAGGAGTTCGCTGCAGCTTGTATGGGATCAAGGTCAGTGGGAATGTATTGTGGGTTTTATTGGAGACAAGAGGAGGGGGGGAAAAAAACACAGAGAGGGTAAATGAGGGAAGATGAGAATCAAAGTTGTGTCTTTGCTGCACACATTCCAGACTCCAGCTTTAAAGCCTTGTGTTCACCACACATATTTGCTTTGTAGCTTTAAAGCAGTTCTCATGAATATCGGCGAGAATGTTTATGCGACAGCGGGCCTGGGCTCTGCGCTCGCATGCATGCGTGTGGCGTGCATGAGTGCTGTTGTGGTTATTGATTCATACCGCTTGTAAGGCATGACATGATGAGCCAGTCAGGACTTCAGAGGGTGGAGTGGGGGGGTTGTCGCGAGTGTTGTGGGAGGAAGACAAAACAACAAGGATGTAAGATGGACGCAGAGCAAAATTAAAGGGGGGATTGGCAGATAATGAGGAAGACAGCAGAACATCAGAAGACAGAGTTTATGTGGGAATGTGGATGAAAGCAAGCAGAATGTGTGTCTGTTGTAACATTTTGGATCTGATTCAGTGTGTATGAGGGGTAAATATGGAGACAGAAAACACTCTTAGACCAAACCATTCTGAGTAGGAAAACATATAAAGACGTGCAACAAATATACACTCAAGAACCCAGTTAGATCCCCTGGCGGGCCGGGCAGGCGGAGCATTAATGACAGAAGTGGCAACGGGCCAATAATAACTCTGGGGGAGCTGCAGAGATGGGAAAACTATTAGTCCTGCACTCCCCAAATGTTGCCTTTATGGGAGAGTGGGAAGAAGAAAGCCATTGTTGAATGAAAACTGTAAGAAGTTAACGTTTGCTCTTAACCCTGTAGGGACACAGCAAAGAAGGGGCTCATGTCAGATGATCCCAAATTGAAGAGTTTCACCTTTGCACATGACCCCTAACACATCATCCCCACTGTGAAACTTGGTATGCTGTAGGTATTCTCGTTTTTTTCAGCAGGGGCAGAAAAGCTGGTCAGAGATGATGGGACGATGGATGGAGTTAAGCACAGGAAAGTACCAAAAGAAAACCCGTCAAAGGCTGCAAAAGACTGACATTTGCTGTTTAAAATGGACGCAGAATCAAAATACTTTGTTATTTTATTTTCATGTATTTTCTAATCTGTGTTTCTGGTCATTTCTTATCTGTTTGATCCAGTTTTTGCAATCAGTGGATATCTCACACATGGAACTTTTTACCCTGCAAAAAGAGCTGTTTCTGGACCTGATCCTTCATCGGGATGTAATTAGTAGGACAAATACACAATCATGTGCATTATTAGGGGGGGAAAGGATGCAGTTTTTTTCCTGACATTGTACAAGTTGTCCCTTCCCCTCAAATTCTTTGGGGGAAAAGGATAAAAACGTTACGATTAATAAAAGAAAATCGAAGAAATGTGAAGGGCACAGACAAAGCTTAAATGTTAAACTTGAAGCTTACAAGTAACATTGAAGACTTTTCTTTTTTTGTTGATAATTTCAAAGCTGGTCAATAAAAGGTTGAGGGGATAATGGACCAAATAGAAAGGGAGACTCTACTCATCTAACGAGACAGCATGTCGATGCTTTCCCACACGTCAGATGATCAAAAACAACCTCATTCCCACACTAACATTTGGCCCTGAATGACCAGTTGAGCTACTGAAGAAAATGGCGCCAAAGTTATAAATATGTTATTCTAACAAACTGGACTAAGTCTTCCCACTGCTGTAAAATAGCTAAGTGTGCGTGTGCGTGTGCGTGTGTGTGTGTGTGTGTGTGTGTGTGTGTGTGTGTGTGTGTGTGTGTGTGTGTGTGTGTGTGTGTGATCTGCAGTAGCAGCTGAAGGATTATGTAGAGCTCTTGCATCCCCCCATATCCTTCAGAGACTGTCGTCATGCTTCCTTTAGTGTGGTCAGTGCTGCATGATGTCACTTCCTGCGTTCAATAGCCTTATGTGTTTGTGTATTTATGTGGGTGCGGACCCTACAGAGACCCAGCTGCAGCGTCGGTGTGTCTAAAAACAAGAAAGGAAGCCTTCCAAGAATAGAGCTCCTTCTAGGGATCTGGAAAGTACAAAACAAAAGTACATTTCCAGCAGAAATTTTAATGTGCACTGTTGAATCAGGCCGTCCCATATGCATCTGTGTACTCTGGTGGGAAACCTTCATGCAGAAAAATGCATGCACTTTTCTGCTTGTTTTAAATTCCTCTATGCAAACCAAGGGCCCAGACCTTAACTTTTACATAGGAAAGCTTATGCACTGTTGTGGCTATGCCACTGAATCAGAATGGTGTACATTGTTTAATGAAGTTTTCCAGGAGGGCAAAAGCTTATTTTGGCAGGTTTTCAGTGAATTATCCAAGTTCTTTGCTATTTATCAGTTTTATATATGCATCTAACTGCCCTTTTTCACCCTAAGTCAACTATTGTATTTATTTTAGTGCTCATATCTCTTTACATATACTTTTTGGTCAATAAAACCCTTTGGTTTGCCTTGAGTATGACTAGGTAGCTAGAAAAAGCTATGCTTGCAAGTCAAGCCAATATTCACCTTGAGGTAGTTCTATATTGGGTAAGTCCAGCGTGGTAAACAAACATCTTGCTTATGTCAATGTGTTTGAGTGTGGAAGATTTCGCTAAAGTGTTGTTGCTATCAATCGCCTTTTTTCTCTCTATTTATATGTATGTAAAAATTGTTCCAGGAAACTGTAAAATACTCAGTTTAAAACAAAGAAAGTCAAGCAAATAAAACAATGCCCAATTTGCCTTCAAGTTTCAAAGCTGATCCATTAAACCAGTATGTTTACCCTTAGCGCTTCATCCTTTAATTTAGAGCACTGGTGCTCAAATATTTTCTGTTGCACCAGCCTTTGAAGAATAAAAAATATTAGGCCCACCCAGCCCAACAAAATGGGTCAGAAATATAACTTTTATTGTTTTCTCTCTTAATGCATTGAAAGCGTTGCTCTCAAGATTACCTAGAATCACTTTTACATTTTATAACAGTGAAATACATTCTATAATAACGATTTCTGACAACTAGAACTTTTCAACATCGCCACATTTTATATTATATAAACAACGGTCTAAAAGATTTTTAGCCTGACACATCCCAGCAGTAAAAACAACTGATAAAACTAAACACTACACCTTCTCTCTCTGTAAAGTCAAGCTGTTGTGCTATGAGTAATATAAACCAGTTCAGGTTGTAGTGATTGTTTATTGCCCAGTGATTTCACACGTTAACGATCTTTAGAATTTGATAAGCTTCAATAAACACAAATTCAAACCAAACCAAACTTCACAGTAACTGATATGAAGACATAGCCAAGGTTATACTGGATTTAGATAAGACATTTCAACCACAAATGGTTTATTTCTTGAATACAGACCCTTAACAAGAAGTAGCCCATGTTTACTTCTTGGTTACTGAGCATATGAAAGTTCCCAGGGTTCCCAAAACAGAGCGCAGCATTTGGTACTATCATCCATCCATCCATCCATCCATCCATCCATCCATCCATCTTCCCTGTTCCCTGTTGGGGTCGTGAGGGGTGCTGGTGCCTATCTCCAGCATTCAATGGGCAGGGTGCATTTGGTATTTTATCTTGGCAAAAGAGCAGCATCTTGCAAACATGGAAGCCAGTAAGAGAAGCAGAACAGAATACATTATATACCCATCCTGCGGAAGTAAAAATTCATAACAGCAACACACCGTTTAAAAACGGCATATTAGACAGATTGGAAATGTGAATATGAGAAAAACATCTATATGCATGTTGCTCACACCAAGTACGACTCCTTCGTTCTTCAGAACAGCTTTATTTCCCTGTGGAAAGAAAAAAGCTCTGGCACCTGTGTGGACCATTGGAGTACAGCCGTGCTTGTTCCCATGTTCAAACCAGTTTTAAATGGTGTGAGTTTTGTGCATTGGCCTGTAGGGTGTGGCTTTCAATGATGCTCAGTTGGTACTAAGGGACCCAAAGTGTGGCAACAACACAAAAAACACACAATATGCCGCCGCCACCACCAGCAGCCTGAATAGTTTCTGCAAGGCAGGATGGAGCCATGCTTTCTTGACGTTGAAGTTAAATTCTGACCCTTCTGGCTGAAATTGAGGCTCCTCAGACTAGGAAATAATTTACGGTTATTGTCCAACATGATGAGCCTCAGTTTCCTGTTCTTAGGTGGCAAGGGTGGCACATGGTGTGGGTTTTTCCCCCCGGAGTACCCCATAAGGTTATGTTCTCGTTGCATAACAGGTACAAGTGAAGCCTTCATAAAATAATAAAATAATCAGTTGTGAATGCCTTACTGGAATTATATGACGCTTTACTTAATTCATTATAATTCTGTGCTTATATTCTTGGATGATCTCTGGATCACATGTTCATCCAACGTTTCTGGCCAACCCAGATAGTTCAAACGGAAGTCTTCATCTGAACATCTTTAAAACATCCCATCCCTGCTTTAATTCATCTTTTCAGCCCCGCTGCTCACTAATCGCTCATCTCTCCTGCGCTTCTCATTCAGCTGTTTGTTCTTGTTCGCGTGACCCCGTTTTCAGAGTCTTCGCTTGGCAGGACGGCCGCTTGGACACGTGGTTCATTGACTGGAAAAGTTTGGCTACGCTCTCAGCCTCTCCTTTTCCTCTCACACAATTTATTATCTGCACTGGGAGACTCCCAGGACCTGGGGACTTGTGCTCACATGGCCACTGACACATATACACACGGCCTCAGACAAGACTCACACACAAGACGGACACAAGTAACAGTCTTCCCCAATAGTGTGAGAACTTCTGCAGCGTCTCCTCGGCCGAGCCACACAGATGTTCCTCTTGGCACCTCAGCAGGTTGCGGTGGGGTTGTTTCGGGGGGCCTTTCTGGGATCTGGGAGGGGGCCACTGAGGGCCAAACAGGGCCCCAGAGCCTGGATGAGAGCTTCCTTTGTGGGACACAAAGCATTGTCTGTGCTGGGAAAGGCCACAGAGATGGGAACACCGCCCAGAGCTGGACACTAAGCAGCGATTCTAGCTTTTCCATGTGTGAGTGTTTATGTGAGGCTGGAAGACCACGACAGAGTCAGAGTGTGGGAGAGCGAGACAGAAAGTGTGTGCTAACATATCCAGTGTGAACATGTGTGAGTCAAAGTCTGTGTGAGAAGGTGAAGGAGCAGCTGAAATCACGACACAAGAGGACCTTGATTTTTTTTTCCTCTAAAGTCTCACTTTCCATGACCTATTTTAGCATTTAAAGGGAGGTTTGCCCTGTTTAAACCTCAGGCGTTTAGTCTGGTCTGCTCCTGGCTGTGGAATACCATGGTGAGAGCCAAAAAGGCTCCCAGAGGCCTTCAGAAAGAACATTATTCTAGCTTATTTAAAAAAAACTCAAGTCATCTACTGGTCACCAGCAAGAAGACACCCCTGGTATAATGCAGATACAGCGTTCTGGGACAAAATGACCTCATTTTAAAGCATAGTGGAGGAAGCATCATAGTTTGCAGTTCCTTTGCTGCAGCAACCCTACCAACTCACCATCATAGATTTCACCATTAGTCCTACCATTTATCAGAGGGTGCTTGAGGTAAATATGTAAAAAAATAAAGTAAAACGGATGCTGAACTAGATCCTGCAACATGGCAGCAGCCCAAAACATACCCGAATTGGCAGAGAATTGAGAACCGGGAAGATCTGGGTGGGGCCAAAGCTCAGATCTTGATCACATACTGATGGTGTGGAGTGACTTGAAGCCGGATGTGTGTGCAAGAAAGCCGCCTATCATCTTACTGTTGCAAGTGATGAGTGGGGAGACCCTTTCTCAGGCTGATGGCAGAGACCAAGAAGCATATTTAAGTTATTTTGACCAAAAGTGCTCACGCCAGCTATCAGCATGGTAGGGTGTCCTATCTTTATCCTTAGATAGAAAAAAAATTTCCAAGATGCACACAACTGTGGCGGAAGAATCTCCTGGTACGACAACTTTTAGTAATTCAACCCATATGTCTAGCCTTTTGAGCAAGAGTGGCAAAAAGGAACCCTGTCACTGGTTAGAAATCAAGCTCCTTCATAAAAATCTCCTGTTAGGATTCTAATGTCTGTCTGTTCCTGTGTCGGTTTTTACCTCCTTTTAATCTGTAGCATGTAAACTCACAATACCCACATCTACCATTATTGCTGCAGTCTTCTGCACCCCCCCCCCCCCCAAAAAAAAAAAGAAAGAAAAAAATGTTTCCCTCACCAGGGATTTCATATCATGTCTGGAAAATGTTGGATTAGATCAATTTACTGACTTTCACACACACACATGAAAGGTCATATCCTGGACTTGAGCTGTTGCTTTGGTCTCCTCCCCTCCAACTGTTCGGCTGGTGATCTTTAAATAACGGATAATTTCCTCCTTTCATTCAACACTTCTCTCTGTCTCTCCATAACTAAGACGCAACGTCTTATCTCATTCATGAATATTAAGGACATCAACGTGAAGACCATTTCCTCTCTCATCCTCAGAACTCCAATTCCAGATCCTTCTTCCACCACTGATGACCTTGTGTCTAAATATAATAACTGTCTAAATAATATTTTGAATGATCTTGCTCCGGTGAAAACCCAAGTTTGTGTCCTTCTCCAATTCTGCCCTTGGGTTCACTCCTGAACGCCAATCCATTAAAGCTAAATGTCGTCAACTTGAACTACTACAAAACAAAACTGGACTAACAAAAAAATGTACAAAACTTGAATAGAAATTAATTACTCAAACTAAATCTAGTTACAACTCTGAATTGATCAGTTCCAATGAAGGTAACTCCTGGACTTTGTTGTCACTGTTTAACAACTCTTTCCAGCCACTGAATGCATTCCCACCCCACTTTTTCTCTACAGACTCTTGTAATTCTATATTACAGTATTTCAATGAGAAAATCCACAGGATTCATCTATGTTTGTCTGCGAAAATGTCACCTCTCCTCCCTTGTGAAACGTTGCCTTTCCTTCAGCCATTTTCAAGTTTTCAACTTCCAAGCATCTCTTGAATCTCTAAAATCATCTGTTAATCTAAATATTCCACCTATATGCTTGATCCAGTCCCAGCAGCCCCGGTCGAACCTTCAATCATTTACTCCTTACTGACCACTGGAATTGTTCCTCTCTTTAAAACTGCCCTTATCACCCCCTGTAATGAAGAGCTTCATTACTGTTTCTATGACACTTAAAATGTAGTTTTACAATATTGTTTATGAATAAAGTGCACTGTGATTTAAAGTATTTTATTTTCAGTTGTGATGGTTTGTGCAGTTCTTCTCAGCTGGCACTGATGACCTGTCAACAAACCAAACCATTGATTACTGTTTAGAATTGTGATTGTTTGTGTAAATGACTTACCTAATGTCTCTTCCTCTGCAGGGTGTTCAGGCTAAAAGATTCCCCGGGGGCCTGAACACCTTTTAAAGGTTCCGGAAGAGTCCATTATGGATTGAGGGGGGGAAGTAAACTGTATTTTGGTTGGTGTAGTATTTTAGGAATTTAGATAGAAATGTTCTGAGATATTTATAGATGATGATGATTGTTAAATAAAGTATAATGTTTTAGCTATATTATTTGTTAGTGTTTGTATGTTAGAGTGAGTGTGTTTCCCCTGTTTAATGGTAGATCTGGTTAATGGGAGGAGTTGGTGATCTATAAAAGGCTTCTTGTAAGACTCTAGTGTGATTGTGGCTGCTCCTGTGACCTGTTTGCCAAGTTTGGACAATAAAAACCAAGTGGGTGCACCTTTTCTCTGCCTCAAGTCTCCTGCTTCAGCCAGCCTCTAAGGGCCATTCTAACAAGTGGTGTCAGGAGTTTGTGTCGGATTCATAAAGTGGAGCTAAGGATGACAAAAGAAAGAGAAAAGAAGAAGCACGACCAACAGGTGGAGCCTGATGATGGAGCCAAACCACCCAGTGATCCAGGGGGCTTCACAGCCAGTAACTCAGAGAAGATTGAGGAGCTGACAGAGTTGGTTAAGTCACTCATTCGGTCTCAAGCAGCAAGAGATCAGCAGATGGAAAAAGATGCCTCCCGTCAAGAACAAAGATGGAAGAGTATGCAGCACCAGTTTCAGCAGATGCAGCTACAAGTACATGAAATGAAGCAAGACCCTAGAGGTGAGCAGCAAGAGTCTGGAGCGGAGCGGCCTCAAGATGACAGTGATGATCCAGTTGAGGGGACAAGCCAACGAGTCAATCACGTCAGACCTGAGAGGGACCTCAGCATGCACAGAGAACCTAAACTGCATCCTCTTTCACCTAATGATGACATTGAACATTTTTTGACTACTTTTGAAAGAATGGCTCAAGTCTGTCGATGGCCAAGAGATGAATGGGCTATCCGGCTTATTCCCCTACTGACTGGTAAGGCACGAAGTGCTTATGTCTTAATGGATATTGAAGATTCAGAAGACTATGAAAAAGTGAAGGCGGCCATCTTGCAAAAATATGAGATTACAGCTGAAACCTATCGTCGACGTTTCCGTTCTATGGACATTCTTCCTGGGGAGACGCCACGGGAGCTTTATGTGCGCCTCAAGGACATGTTTTCCAAGTGGATTAAACCAGACAAGGCAACTGTGAAAGAAATTTCTGAGACGGTGATCTTGGAACAATTTCTGCTAATGGTCAACCCTGAACTGGAAGTGTGGCTTCGTGAGCATGACCCTAAGACAGCAGAGAAGGCGGCACAACTAGCAGAGGTCTACACAGCTGCGAGAAAAGGGACAAAACATGGAACCTTTGGACGGGACATCAACTTTGCCCATAGAAGTAAGTCCTCTGGGGATGGACGGGGTTTTGGTCAGATCGAGAACAAGGTATTCTCTAGCAGTAGGCAGAATAACTCTAAGTACAAACCTGATGCAGCTAATAATTCCCCTTTTCGTGCAGTTAAGCGCGATACAAGATGTTATTTATGTAATGGACTGGGTCACACTCAGTATTTTTGCCCCCTTACTAATCAGTCTAAGCCATCCCTGTTTTGCACTGTGCCCAGGCCAACTAGACATGTTTTTCAGAATGCTGCTCATACTGCACCAGTTTTAGTTAATGGTAAGCGTGAAATAGCATTGCTAGATACGGGTGGATTTCAGACCGTTGTTTTGTCCTCCTTAATACCTAGAGAGAGGTGGACTGGGGAGCAGTCTCATATAAGCTGCATTCATGGGGATAAACATGTATATCCAATGGCTGACGTATATCTGACTGTGGGAGGGCACACATTTTTCATGTCAGTAGCTCTTGCCTCAAAGTTGCCGTACACAGTTATTCTGGGTAATGATGTCCCCATTATTGCAGATCTCATCCAGCAGGCAGGACTACATCCTCACAGAGAGCAGTCAGTGACACACACAGAAAATACTGCCCAACTAGAAGTAAGGGATGCCCTATTGGCCCAATCTGTAGAGGCTCAGTCTAAAGCAAGATCTACAGGGTACAGCATGGTGACCACAAGGGCGCAGAGTGTACAAAATGTCTTGAGGGAGTTACCATTTTTTGAGGAAGAATGGGAAACGGGGCCTGTTAAACCATCTAAATCTAGAGCTCAGAGAAGAAGAGAGAAGATGAGAGGCTTAGCCAGGCAACCAGATGACGTTTTGATACCATCTCAACTGCTAGATGTTAACCTTCCAGTAAATGTGGGTGAACTTCAGCGGCAGGATCCAACTTTAAAATGTTGGTTTGACAAGGTGACTGATGTTGAAGGAAATGCACAGGGCAGTCCAGGATTTCTTGCTGAGGCTACTTATGTAGTAAAAGGGGGAATTCTGTATCAGTGTAAAGGGGATGTGCAGTCCTTAGCATTACCACAGGAGTTTAGAGAGAAAGTAATGGATCTGGGACACACTGTTCCATGGGCTGGACATATGGGGTTTCAGAAAACACTGTGTAGAATAGCGAGACGGTTTGTGTGGCCAGGCATGTATAATCAGATATCAAACTTTTGTAAGTCTTGTGTTAAATGTCAGCTCACTTCAGGAAGAAAGGTTCCACATGCCCAGCTTTTGCCCCTGCCAATCATTGGTACCCCTTTTGAGAGGATAGGGATGGATGTAGTGGGTCCCCTACAGAAAAGCTCAACGGGTAACAAATACATCTTAGTAATATGTGATTATGCAACGCGGTATCCTGAAGCTTTTCCCCTGAGGTGTGTAAAAGCCAGAAATGTGTCGAACTGTTTGATACAACTGTTCTCAAGAGTAGGCATACCAAAAGAGGTTTTGACAGACTGTGGAACAAACTTTATGTCTAAGCTTTTGCAGCAAGTCTATAAGCTGTTAGGAGTGAAGGGAATTAAGACCACCCCGTATCATCCTCAGACGGATGGGCTTGTAGAGAGATACAATCAAACTCTGAAGAACATGCTGCGCAAGTTTGTTTCCACTACAGGAGCAGATTGGGACCAGTGGTTGCCCTATATGCTGTTTGCCTACAGAGAAGTCCCACAGGCCTCAACAGGATTTTCACCGTTTGAACTGCTGTATGGGCGCCAAGTAAGAGGACCATTGGACCTCCTGAAAGACTACTGGGAAAACCCTCAATCAGCAGAAGAGAACATTGTGGCATATGTGGTCAAGATGCGGCAGCGGTTGGAGGAGATGACAGCTCTGGCACAGGAGAGTATGATGACAGCACAACAGACCCAGAAAAGATGGTATGATCAGAAATCAAGAGAAAGGGTCCTGAAACCAGGCCAACAAGTCCTATTGCTGCTACCAACATCAGATAATAAGCTGCTTGCTAAGTGGCATGGCCCATATGAAGTGACTCGACAAGTGGGTAAGGTCACATATGAACTGTTTATGCCGGACAGAGTGAAAAAACATCAGACATTTCATGTGAATTTGCTGAAAGAATTTCAAGCACGCCAGAAGCCAGTGCAGCATTTCTTGATTTGTGATGTCAATGGCGAAGAGGAGAATGAGAAGTTTTTGCCCTCTGTTGACCCACAGGCAGGTGGGGTTGATCTGTCTCATCTCTTAGCATCCCAGCAGGAGGAGGTTTCATCGCTGTTGGATCCAGAACTGTTTAGAGAGACTCCAGGTTTCACAGACCTGGTGCAACATAACATCTACCTCAAGAAGGAAGCTCCAGCGCGGCAGAAGAGCTATAGGATTCCAGAGCGGTTGGTGCTGGAACTGAAGAAAGAGATCAACTTTATGCTGGAACTGGGTATCATTGAGATATCAACAAGTGAATGGTGTAGCCCAGTGGTTCTTGTGCCAAAGAAAGATGGCTCACTGAGATTTTGTATTGACTTTCGTTATTTGAATTCTGTGTCTCAGTGTGATCCATATCCTATGCCCAGAATGGATGACCTGTTGGAAAGAGTGGGAGGAGCCAGGTATATCACTACACTGGACTTGAGTAAAGGATACTGGCAGGTGGCTCTAGTACCAGAGGTACGCAAGCTGACGGCATTCAGGACACCATTTGGTATGTACCATTTTAAGGTGATGCCATTTGGTCTTCAGGGAGCACCAGCCTCTTTTCAAAGACTTATGGATCTTGTTTTGAGAAATGTGTCAGAGTTTTCAGCAGCCTATTTGGATGATGTGGTTGTGTTCAGTCATACCTGGGAGGATCACATGCTACATTTACAACAAGTGTTGGGATGCATCAGGAGAGCTGGACTGACCATCAATCCCCGAAAATGTGCCATTGCCCAGAGAGAGGTGGCCTATTTAGGCTATGTCATTGGATTTGGCAAGATTAGACCTCAGGTGGGGAAGGTTGATGCTATTCATTTGTTTCCTGTACCAACGACCAAGAAGAAAATGAGAAGCTTTTTGGGCCTTGTGGGGTGGTACAGAAAGTTTATTCCCAAGTTTGCAGAGCGTTCAGCAGTGTTGAATGACCTCACCAAAGGCAAGTCTCCAAATAAGATTCAGTGGACGGCTGAATGTGACAGAGCTTTTAAGGATCTTAAACGTGCCATCTGCATGGAGCCTGTTTTGCACACCCCAGATTTTGATAAGTCCTTTACACTGCAGACAGATGCTTCTGGAGTGGGTCTGGGGGCAGTTCTGTTACAGGTGGTGGATGGAGAAATGAAGCCAGTGGTGTTTCTGAGCCGCAAGCTCCTGGACCGGGAGACCAGATATTCAACGGTGGAGAAAGAATGTCTAGCAATGAAGTGGGCCATTGAATCATTGAGGTACTACCTGCTGGGAAGACATTTCTTTTTGGAGACTGACCATCGGGCCCTCCAGTGGTTGCATCGGATGAAGGATGCGAACGCACGCATTGCTGGATGGTACCTCGCCCTGCAACCATACAACTTCACAGTCCACTACAAGGCTGGGAAAACCAACACTGTAGCTGACTGTTTGTCCAGGATTCATGAAGATTGAGGTACTCTGCTCTTGAAGAGAGGGGGGAGGAAATGTAATGAAGAGCTTCATTACTGTTTCTATGACACTTAAAATGTAGTTTTACAATATTGTTTATGAATAAAGTGCACTGTGATTTAAAGTATTTTATTTTCAGTTGTGATGGTTTGTGCAGTTCTTCTCAGCTGGCACTGATGACCTGTCAACAAACCAAACCATTGATTACTGTTTAGAATTGTGATTGTTTGTGTAAATGACTTACCTAATGTCTCTTCCTCTGCAGGGTGTTCAGGCTAAAAGATTCCCCGGGGGCCTGAACACCTTTTAAAGGTTCCGGAAGAGTCCATTATGGATTGAGGGGGGGAAGTAAACTGTATTTTGGTTGGTGTAGTATTTTAGGAATTTAGATAGAAATGTTCTGAGATATTTATAGATGATGATGATTGTTAAATAAAGTATAATGTTTTAGCTATATTATTTGTTAGTGTTTGTATGTTAGAGTGAGTGTGTTTCCCCTGTTTAATGGTAGATCTGGTTAATGGGAGGAGTTGGTGATCTATAAAAGGCTTCTTGTAAGACTCTAGTGTGATTGTGGCTGCTCCTGTGACCTGTTTGCCAAGTTTGGACAATAAAAACCAAGTGGGTGCACCTTTTCTCTGCCTCAAGTCTCCTGCTTCAGCCAGCCTCTAAGGGCCATTCTAACACCCCCACACTGAAGAAATCTGGCTGAGATCCCAAAAACAACAATAAGCTTCGCCCCATTTATAATGTACCTTTCATCTCCAAAGCACTTGAAAAAAAAAAAAAAACTGTTTCCTCCAAACTTCATTCTAATTTAACAGATAATAACTTTTATGAACAATTCCTGTCTGGTGTCCTTCCCCGCCACAGTACTGAACCCACCCTCATTAAAATCACTGATGATCTTCTGATGGCAGCTAACTCTGGTCTACTTTCTATTCTTCTGGATCTGATTGCGGCCGTCAACATATTTTCCCCACTCCATCCTTCTCTACAGATTCTTTTCAATTGGCATCACTCACACACCCCTTGACTTGTTTCATATTACCTAACTGACTGCACTTAATTCAGTTTAGGCCCTTTAGTTTCCATCACAACTGGCGTGCCCCAGGGCTCTGTCCTGGGACCGCAACTTTTAATTACTTACGTTCTTCTCATCAGCAATATCTTCTGGAAATTCGGCCTCCATTTTCACTGTTATGCAGATGACACCCAGCTCTATTTTCCATGTAAGCCAAGTTCTACACTCCAACCCCCTTCCCTTACCTCCTGCCTATTCGAAATAAAATCCTGGTTCACTTCCAAGTTCCTTAAACTAGGAACCAAGTCTATATTATCCAAAGACAGTTTCTCTCTTTCCCTTCACTACTCTTACCCTCACCTCAGGTTAAGATCCTCAATAGCACTCAACCCTTTACCTCTCACATCAATAATATCACACTATTCTGTCTATTTTCATCTATGCATCATTAATCACCTTGGTCCCTACCTGTCCCCTCACTGTGCATCAGTTCTTGTCCCTTGCCTTGTCAACTACTTCATTGAATCCAGCATATTGCATGCCAATTTGGGATAGACACCCTGGGAGTAGTGCGTGAGTATAAGAAATTACTTAGAAAACTTGCAGATTCCAGCATATTGTACGCCAACTTCATTGATTACTGTAATTCTCTTTTATTTGGCATTCCTTGAAAATTCCTCCTTATGCTACAACTGGTTAAGTATGCAGCTGTTCACATTATTACCAAAACCCCCTCATTTCGTCACATCACCACAGTCCTACAGCAGCTCCACTGGCTCTCGATTAGAGTTCAGAATATAATTCAAAATCCTTTTGTACACATTCAAGGCCATCCACAACCTCATGCTCTCCACAATCTGATCTTCTTCACATTTTTACTCCTTACCTTTGCTTAGTTCTGTCTTTTAATGTTAATGTTCAAGTTTGTTGTCCAACTTGTCTTATATTTAACCTGCTGCTACTATTCCATGCAATGCAATTTCCTTCTATGTTTTCTCTTCTTACGCTTTTCTCATTTTATGAGAATTAAGCAAAACCTACAGAGAAAAATACCAGGAGCATGAAGCACAAACTTGGGCAGGCAAGGTATGTACAAAAAACAAACAATCCAGCAAAGAAAAACAAGGACCAACCGGAGTTTGAATAATGGGGGAAACTGCTGAGTGGCATGAGGGATGACGAGCAGACTCAGGTGAACTGAATATGTTAGAGCGGCAGATAGCGGGAAACAGAAGAACGACTTATAATTATAAATGAAACTGATTAGCAGTACAAGAAAACCCGAAGAAAATATCTAACAGAAACAAACCTTAAATTAACATTGTCCACAGGAACAAAACTGGGAAACTAGGTTGTTAACCTAATGAGGAAAACTCCAAGTAACTAATGAGCATTAAAAGGTGAACAAAAGAAGGCTAGAAATAAAAAAAACAACATGACAGCTTTTCTACTGGAAACATAAATCTTAAGTTTGCAAGGTCACACAAAATTTAAAATGACCAACAAAACAAAAAACCTTCTGTAGTTTCGCATCTAAAAGGAGTGATGTCTAACAAAACCTTCCTAAGGAAAAGAAAACATCATGACATCATCATCATCATCATCATCTCAGCATTGGGATCAAGCCTCAACAACAGCCCGTCTGACAACAGCCCCGCCCGGTTTTTCTTTCAAATATGATAAGATACGGTGCTGATGAAGGACCAGGAAGCACTGGGGCTATTTTAAGACTTTGGGAACTGTTGCTTGCAAAACTAGGAAAAAAAAAAAAATGTTGGTGTGATCCAAAAGAGAGAGCTTGCATGTGTGCAAGAGTAATGGGGTGGAGCGTGGGGATGGTGGGAATGGACGAGGAATGTCAGAAAGCCAAAGAAGGGGAAAGAATGAAAACAAAAAGGCAAAGAAGTGGTTTATGCCCACAGAACAAAGATGAAGAGAGTTTTTTTTTTTAAATAATTGCCTCTTCCTTCGGGTCCCAGACTCACTGGCTGAGAAAAGGAGACAGGGGGACAGCGGGGAGAATGTGTAGTCTCTGTCCAACACGCACACAAACACAGAGAAAGAGCCGAGACTACAGGACTCTAGAACAACAGGAGAGCACTTCGACAAAATGATTACCATCTAGTTTCTGTTGCTTCTCCACAGCAAAGCACAGCTTACCAAAACAAAACACACTTTCTCAGTAAACCACACACACCCAAAAACTATTTACAAATCACACACGCATTAAGCCTCTCACAGATGAGAACGTCTGAACATCAGAGGGAATTGGCCCCCTGGGGCCTGAGCGCCTCACCGGTTCACTGTGTTTTACACAAGACAAGCTTGACCTCAAAAAGCCGCGGTGAATCTGAATGCGTGCGTTTGTGTGTGCAGAAACCCTGCGGAGCTGAAGTTTGTTCACCCCTTTCTGGGATGTTTCAGCAGAGAATCGTTAGAGGGTCCTTTCTTAAAAACTAGATGCTTTGGGTTTCTATGTTGCTCCCTGATATTTTACTACAAACCAGTTATGTCTGTTATGCAGGTGCATCTTAATAGAATTAGAAAATCATCGATAAATGTATTACATTAATTCCCAAACCCAAATGTCGTTGCTAAAGCAGTTGTCTGGTTACAGAGTGCTGTGTCCTAGCATATTAATGTAAAGTTAAGTGGAAGGAAAAACATGTGCACAAGCAATAGGGATAGCTGTAGTCTACACAGGGAGACGTAATAGAAAATGATCAGTAGAAAGTAAAAAGTCAAATACAAAGTAAAGTTAAAGTGTACCCCACCCCCGTCCCAGAGCTTTACTCCACCAACATCTAATACTTGAAAAATGTGCCTAAAGAAGGCAATGCCCGGCGGACCAGAGAATATGCGCACGGTGAAGGTTGAGCGTCGTCCAGGCTACTAGAACAAGGTAAATAAATACCAAATAAACTAGCTGAATGCTAAGCTAATAAATCACTAACCTGGAAATCAATAGAAAGATCATAAAGCTCACTATTGAAACTCCAAGTTGTACACTCATCCATCATGAAGAGGGCACCGCAGAGATGGTTTTGGACACAACAGCAGGACACAAATGTGCATTAAATTGTCAAAATAATAAGAGGGGCATCTAGGCAGCACTATAAGACATCCATGTATGCAGTTTATAGGCATACAATAAGTCGATTTGGGGGCGAGTTACTCTTTTAAGTGGTCATCTCATGCAAAATTAACTTTTTTAACCCTTTATTTTGTTGTGTTGTGTACTTGGAGTCTCTAGGACAACAGAAGATTTTAAATGGTAAATGGCTTGTACTTGTATAGCAGTTTATCAAGTCCAACGACCCCAAAGCACTTTACACTACAAGCAGTCATTCACACCCTGATGTTGGTGAGCTATGTTGGTAGCCACAGCTGCCCTGAGGCAGGACAGACTTTTAACATAGTTTGTCCTGGTGGTGCATATATATATTTATATTCTGTTTGGGTTACATTTTTTAAGCCGTTCAGTTTTCTCTATTCTTTACTATGTTTTTTTGTGACACTAGTGGCCTTTTTAATTAAAGTAAAAGTGGAAGGGGCCTAAGGGAGATGTGGAAGGCATGCAGCAAAGTTCCATGGACCAGAGTCGAATGGCTACGCCGAGGACTAAAGCTTCTGTATATGGGTCATGAGCGCTACCCCTATCTATTATGTTTTTTGAACAATTACGTCACAGTGTTTGCTGCAGAGCTGCTAAACAAGGTTATTGTCTTCCTGCTCAATAACTTTGCGAATCAGCCATTTTTATGTTTTTCGCCACAATTTTGTCGTCCAAGCTGAAACTGCCGAAGCTACAAGTGAATAAGTTAAAATGTTCTGTTGTCGGGTGTATTGACTCACACAGTTAATTATGTTGTCCCCCAGCATACTGCAAAAATAGCCAATCGGAGAGGAAAGGTGGGGTGTGAAATGCCTCCCTTAGATTTAAAGAGATAGCACCGAAACAAGTTGCTCTCAGACACAACCCAGAACAGGGGTAAAAAGGAGGAATGTGGGGGGAGATTAACAATGAATTCAGACCAAAGCATTCTGTTCCACTTTATAAAGACCACAACCGAATGATTATAATGTGAAAAGGAAGGTATTAAAGAACATGATATGTCCCCTTTATAATGACAGTGTAGCTTACCATAGAACTAATGGTCCTTCTCAAAGTAAACTACCTGTTTTCAGTGCTTCCCCCCAAGTCCAGTCTTCACTTGGTTTAAGTCATTATTCTTGCATTTGTAAATTCCTGTGGAAAAACAAATCATCACTCATTAGGTCAAAACTCGACAGAGGACCAAAGATGAATAAATTAATAAAAAGAAAGGAGTGAAAGAAGACATAAATATTACAAAAACAATCAAAGAAAATTAAAGAAGACCAAATATTGTGAGTTAATTAGACTTACTGAACTTTTTACTGAAATTGCTTAGCCATTAGGTTGCGATTTGTATTAAAATGATTTAAAGCTAGCCAACTAGACGAGCAATGGTTAGACATAGAACAAATTTTCTGTAAGACTGTGGAAATCTCTGTCTTGCCACTTATGAATTTGAGTATTAAACATCATAAATGTTTCAAAAGCGTTATCATCAGCTCATCTTTGACAGCCTGGGAGTTTCTTAAAGGTGCATAGCCACGTTGCTGTTTATGTTACTGCTGCCTTTCTTCTCTGTTAGTTTTGTGTCTTTGTTTGCAGGTGTTCTTTCCTTGGTTTCCCCACAGAGACCCAAACAGGATTTTCTTGTAACAGCTGGTTGTCATTTTTTGCCTAAATGCTTTCCTTGTTTCTCTGTCCTCTCTCTCTTCATCTTACTCTGTCCTTGTTTTCCCTCTTCCCTTCCACCGTTGCTGTATTCGGCATCAGTTTGTTCATATTACCTTAACAGCAATAAAATAAATTATCAATGGTTGGGGGTCAAGGTATTAATTATAGGTATAAAGCCTCTCTTGGTAAAGCAATTATGTTTGACATAACTAGTATGGCTTGTTTGGATAAGCCACACTAGGCATTACAAAACTGTTTACAAATCATGTAGATATTTACAGCATCGTATTAAATACAAGAAAAAACGGTACAAGCAAAAGAAAAAAAATCTTTGGAAAAAAGCAACATGCAGAAAATACTCATGTAATCAATTGCTGGTTAGCATCAATGTAAAATGATGCCTCTGCCTGCAGGCTTGTGCACTCAGACTCAGTGGCAAGGCAAGACAAGTTTATTTATAAAGCACTTTTCAGTAACAAGACGATTCAAAGTGCTGCAGGAACAGTAGCTCAGTTCATGCTGTCAGTCAGCGGGCTGCACGAGCTCCAGCTGCAGTATCCAGTTTGTGACATGATGAGAGGGCAACCCTCGCAGGTTCCTCCCTGCTGCTTTGTTTTCTTCCTCGTCTGACTCATCCCTCCAACCTGTGGGAATACACGAGCGACGGACCCGGTCATAACGCGGGATTACCGTTCTCAGCACACACAAAATCAAAGCAACGGAAAGGAGACGTCTGCCTTTTCTTCAGCCTTTGTCCTCTCAGTTTTCTCACATTATACTTTCTAGTTAAAAACTGCAATGGGAAGGTTGTGGGTTTGATTCCGGCTTCCTCCTTTCACGTGTCAATGGACCCCTGGGCAATGTACTTTTTCCCAAATTGTCTACCGAGCTGCATATCAGTGTATAAGTGTAGCTACATTTACATGGACAAAAGTAATCGGAATAAAGGGCGTCATCTAAACAAGCTAATTGGAATAGCAACCTTTCCATTCGAAATATTAAAAGAGCTGAAAATTGTTATTTATTCAGTCACGCTTTAACCATAATTAGAACCTCATGCAAGTCCAGCATGGTTGCTCAGAAGACAAACGAACTCATATAATACTGTTTTGTTTACTTTGGTCTTCCGGCTTTGCTCAGCAAAGACGGAAATTTTTCTTCTTCTTCTGTGTTTTTTTAGGGAAATTTGATAACTGCGCATGTCAGTGTGTTTGAATAATTATGACATTAAGATCGTATGAATTGATTTTGTGCCCATATAAACAGTACAATCCGACTATTCTTTGTTTTTTAATCTAAATACATCTGAATCTGATTCCGAAAATTTGTGCCGGTAAACATAGCTAGTGAGTGCGATTGGAAGAACGTGGCTCTAATGTTAATCATGAGTAATCACTATGACTAGAATATTGATTAAAAGTATTTATGAGGAGCTATTAAATGTTACAAATGACATGAATTAGCTGTTATTTGATTATGATCGCTGTGTTATACCTACACGTTACAATAAAAGGGTTAAACATTTTCATGTGGAACAACCTTAAACAATTTCTATTTGTTTAAAGTTGCGCCAATTCAATTTCAATGACTGAGAATCTTCACCAGCAAACCTTAAACAATCAAGTGCAATGGGAGCATTTTAGGCTAGTAAGTTAAACTGCTCACATCCAATACACTCAAGTCAAAAGAACATTCAAGTTAAAGTTTGCCTGGATTTTATTAAAAAACAAAACAAAAGAATAGCAAAAAACAGAAAGTTTATGGTTCATTGACGGCAAAAACCCCCACAGGGTTCCAAGAATATGACAAGATTTCATAAAACACAACAGCAACACATTTTAAAATAGAATAAGTATTCTGTCGCAAGACAATAAGAAAACTTGCTAAATGAAAAAGAATCGGCTCAGTTTGGATTGCAGGTTCTAGTATTTCTGTAGAAATTCAGCTCTTTCTGGCTTGTAAAGCTTTGTTTATATTGTTGTGCATTGTGACAGCTGATGTTTCATGTGGGTTGTTGTATTGTTTTTTGCTTTTAAGTCGTCCAGTTTTGTTATACGAGGATGCTGATTATTTCCTACCCTTGAGGTAACATAACTGGGTTCGAAACGAAGCCCTCGACAGCAAAATGACCTCGTTGATGTTTTGTACCTGCTTTGGCCGGTCTAAAGTAACTTTCTTTAATCTACTCAACATCTACTGTTAGGAAGCAGAGTTATACGATTCCAATAAATAATCGATACTAGCACGGGGGTAAAAAGCTTTTCTGGTTTTATCGGGGATCACAATCTGATAAGAATTACAGAAGTTAGGTGTCTCAGAAATAATCTGGGCTAATGGAAACAAAGTTTAAAATACCTTCAGAAAATAATATTCACTTCAGTTCAATTAGATATGAGAGCTGAGCATTTTTCTGACTATTTGTCTGCATAAGGAAAATGGACTGATATGCAATGGTTTATGTAAGTAAATTTGAAATATTTTGTTTGGGAACATGTCCTGTGTGAAAACGTAATGTTTCATTGTTTCGAAAAGTGAAAAAGTAGTCCATTTTTATTAAGTCCCAGCTCCTTTAGCCCCCCTCCTCCCCAATCCACTTTTATGATGTGTGTGAATCCCAGGTCTTATTCGCTGACACCTGCACCGCCGCTCAGCTTTGGCAGCCTAAATCCAGCCGGATCCTGGCTAAACGCCTTGGGATTGCACCACAGTTTAACACCAAAGCATTTAGACTCTGAGGCTGCCTTCCTGCAAAGCAACAATCCTCTGTTCGCTTTGACATGTGGTGGGGCTTAGCAGCCCAAAAGACAGCTGTCCATCAGAGCCAGGCCTTGGATAAAGAGATAAAGCATGCCTTGAGGCAGCCACGCTTTTTTTTTTTTATGTGCACAAGAAGGTATCAAAGAATGTATTAAGCTTTGGCAATTATTTTAATGAGTCAAAAGCAGCCTGCAGCGATGTACGTTTTTTATCAGAACCCTGTTCCAAAGAAAACAGTTTCAGCCTGCTTCGAGATCTTTTTTTGCAGCAACAAAAGAACTGAGGTGACGGCTGCCAAAGCTTGATGTTTCACCCTTTGGCTGAAAAAGTGACATCAAAAGCTGCTACAGATCACGCCTGACTCCTGGAGGAGCTTAACAAAGGATAAAGAGAGGCGTAAAACACATCTTGTGCATCACCTACACACAGCTGTCCACCTGGTTAGAAAAACAGATCCACCAATGAAGTCTCACCTGCACCTGCAGAGGTTTATCCCCCCTCAGTGTTTCAGATCTTCCACAAATGGAACGGATTGAGGAATGAAAAGAGTTTGTGTTGCTCAGTGTCACGATGTGTGCTTTTAGGGCTTTAAAGGGTTACATTAGATTTATTTATTTATTTTACCCTCACAGTGGACATGTGATCACAAAGCAAGCCTGGGAAGGAAAACAAACCAAGGTTGGGCGAATTTTTTATGTGGGGGGTAAAAGCAAGAAGCTTTGAAATCTGAATGCCAGCATATAGAGACTAATTTATGTGCATCCACACACACACACACGCAAAAGTAGCTGTTTGGGGTCAGTTTATTTGATAGGAATTGTATGTGATAGAATACCACAAAGTAGTGTAAAAATGTCAAACAGGAGGAAAACAATACATGTTTTTTTTTTTTTTTGTACAAATAAAAATCTGAAAAGTGTGGTGTGCATGTGGATTCGGCCTCCTCTGATTCAACGCTTTGTAGAACCACTTCTAATTGCGGTTACAGCCTCAGGTCTTTTTAAGTGGAATGTCTCCGCCTGCTTCGTATGTCTAGAGGCTGGAAATTTGGCCCAATCCTCTTTGCAGAAAAGCAAAAGCGCAGTCAGACTGAACAGAGAACATCAGTGCATATATATCTGCAAGTCTTGACACCGATTGGGGTATGCACTTGGACTGAACTGTACTAACACGTACATATTCTTTAATCTGAACATGTTTAGGGTCATTGTTGGATGTGTCCCTTACGTGGCTTGTGGCAAACTTCAAATGGGATTACTTATGGCTTTATTTCTATGACAGCTTTGCTCTTGCCACTCCGCCACAGTGTCCAAACTGATGGAGAGGCTGATGGTTGTCCTGTTCACATATTTTATTTGGGCGGCTTCTTTGAATAACGCTCTCCTTACCTGGCCTGCCACTTTAATTAACCCACTCTGCTTTGGTTGGTTTGCAGTTCATACTGTGTGAATTCTGATGTTTAGAATTTTTCAACTTCTCAACAGGTTTATGCCTGGCCTGGTCTGCTTTGTTCCTCAGTCTTTATGATCCTGTTTGTTCACTAATGATCTCCAAATAAAATCCCCCCAAAAAACAACCTTCGAGGCCTTTTGGAGTATCGGTGAAAAAACAGCTAAATACAAATGAACACAACACTTCTCAGACTTGTGGCGAAAACAACGTTTCTTGTTGCAACGTGACAAAGCGTGAAAAAGTGCGCGAAGTACGAAAAAACATCTGCAAGCGTTCGCTTTGCCCACTTGCGAAGGTTTTTGCCCACTTGTTTCGCGTCCTCTAATATTCTCCCAGCAACGTGCATCGCCACACAGGGGAGGCCTTGTGTGCGAGGGGCCGTGACAACTGCGGCGGTAGCTGCACGGTGACCTTTAATCCCTGACAGCATGGGAAAGTGGGCGCTCTCAGCTGTTAGGACTCCAGCAGATCCTCCTGAGCGATAGTTTATGATTACACATTAATGAGAAGATGCACTAAACACACACACACACACACACAGAGGACAGAAAAAGTGCACAAAAACACCCAAAAGAAGACCTAAAGTATATCAGGGTTGCTGTGGTTACAGCTTCACAGTCCCTCCAGATTCATTGGCTCACACACATACAGCTATTTAAGACCTAGAAATATTTCTGCCTCTGTCTTTATGTTCTCACAGTCCTAAGTCGCTGTAGGAATGTAAAGTATCCAGAACCCCCCCCTGGCCGAGCAGGATGGTGGTCAGACTCTTGATTTAAACAACTCTGATTGTTCCCATGTCACTTGCTGCAACATGGAGGCACAATCTATACGCCAGAGTCCTCAGCCAGCTCTCTGTGGAGCTCCTCATACTTTAAAAGGTTTTTTTAGGAAGAGAAAGAAGACCATCTCCTACTTTAGGTTGAGTCAACCTGAGGTGCACACAAGACTATTTTATGAAAATCCTGCTCCTTCTGTGGCAAAGGATCCACAGATTTTCTAAGATTTTATATCTTATGTAACATTGGGGGACAATGCATGTGCAGATATGTTTTGCTAAAATAATATATTGTGTTAGATCTTCACCCCTTTGTCTAAACACAAATTGTTTTTTTAAGCAGGAAACAGAGGGGCTAAATAATACTTTTCAAAGTCAAAATTAAAAACTAAATTTTTCTTGAGTTTTATTGTATTTGTACTCTGAAATTATACGACTTGAATGCACTATTAGGTTTTCCAATTTCCCAATCGTGAATCCAGGTTCAACATGATTGCTTCACTTTTTTTTTTTTAAATTAACAAAAATCTCCAGATTTCTGGTTGCTGTTGGGATTTTAATGAAACTTATAAATGCACAAGGGGGTTATTATTGGATATGGAAAAGCTGGAGTACAGCTGAGGCACTGAGGGACAGAACGCTCAGACTGAACCAGGAATGACAAAACCCAGAACATACTAAATGCTGGAAAAACAGAAATGCAAACACGTTATGGTGAAAATCCTGCAAATCATGACAGAAAGCTGTAGGATTAAATTGTTTATTTACACCTTTGACAGCTTGTATCTTATTAAAGAAGTGCTACACCTACTATTTCTGTATTTTTGCGCAAGTAGAAAAACCCACCATTTCGCTTTTTCCAATGAGAAAAGCCATGCCTACCTGACAAAACCCAATGATGTCATAAACCGCTTCATTCATCTCTAGCAGACAGTAGAAACCACAACAATGTTCATGTATTTAACAGCTCACAAGATTCGCCCCTAAAAATTTGACTTTGGACTTTAGTCTTATGCTGGAAAATTTGGTGACAGGAAATTGTAAACAATGACCAACAAAAAACTTGATTCACCTGTTTTGGGCTCTAAATGCTTCTTAATTGTATCACCACCTACCTGCCTCATATGGAAGGTTCTAGAATTTTTTTTTTATCTATTTCTATTCCCCTTAAATTAAAATATTTCCTGTTAACAGGGGAAACATGTTTTCTTTTTGTTGTTGTTTTTTTAATCTAGTCTCAGTGTCGTTATGTAGATATCAATTAGAGACAAACATTTCTTTTTTTGCTGGTGTTTCCAAAATGACTACCCCTAGTAAAGATGTGCAATATTTATAAAAAAAAAAAAAGAAATGCAATGTTTTTGTTTCCTATGAGCAACCCTAACCAGCTCTATAAAACAAATTTAATCTAAGCATATTTCACATTTTTGTTCAAGTGAATTCAGGGTGCCCAGTAACTTTTATCAACAAGCTTTGACTTCCTGTTTTGCTCAGGCATAAATGTGATAAATGTGTCCGGTATAAATGTCACAGAGTCCCATTTTATCCAAGCAGTTCTTCAAAAGGGGAAAGACAAGACAGCATGGATTGCAAACAAACCTGTTGATCATTGATCTTTAAAAGTCAAGAATATTGGCTCCAAGAGAATTCCCATATTTACGATCTGAGCAACTATTGGAAAGTTTTCAAACAACTCGACCTGTTACAAAAAGGACTGGAGGATGACCTCCGCTTGTCAGTCATGTGCAGTTAAGACGAAACTAAGAGAGGTAAAAAATAAATAAAATAAAATAAACTGCAAAGTTTTTTTTAGAGAACTCCAGTAAATCTGTATAATGACTTTCTGCCACTGGAATGAAAGACACGTTTACTGTTCAGCTTTTTATACAATCAATGCAGTGCTACATATGCAATTAAAGTTTTTTTTTGGCTTTTTGCTACTTTGCTTATTTTATAGACATATTGTAACACTAGCTCTGGTTAAGTTTGACCACATGTTTTGTAAAGCAACAAAGATTAGGGAAAAATATCTAAAGGTGAATCAGGCAAAAAGCCCATCTTTCTTTGGTTAAATAAAACACAAATAAAGTGTTTACACATATTTGTAAAGTGAAAGAAATGCAAACAGTTCATATTATTGAGGTAAAGTTTAAAACCACAGCTGTGGGATTAGAAGACACCCAGACACACGCTGTTCTTCGCAAACAGAGAAAACTTGTCGTCTTTTTACAGTAGAGAAATAAATGTAGTCCCATCAGGTTTGGGTCAAAGGACGCGGCGACCCCCAGAACCATCCTTCGATTGTTTCTAATCCCTCTGGCAGCTGGTAGGCTCGCAGTCACAGATGCACAGGCGAGAGAGGCTGAGGACTGCTCTGAGACCTTCACAGAGGGAGCCGTTCGTGTGTGTGTGTGTGTGTGTGTGTGTGTGTGTGTGTGTGTGTGTGTGTGTGAGTCTGTGACATGCAGGTCTACATGCGAGAGTGACTGCGTGTGGTGTGGAGATTCTCGTTCGGCAACCTTTCCCTGTCAAGTCGGCAGCTGACTGTGATTAATATTTCAAAAGAGAACAAATGGAGAGCACAGGCAGGCGTGTGTGTGTGTGTGTGTGTGTGTGTGTGTGTGTGTGTGTGTGTGTGTGAACAGTATAACTGACATTATTATCCCCCTACACTATGACAGACACAGCAGGAGCTGCACATGGACGGCGATTAAAGCTTGTCTGTGTGCATTCAGATGATGCTCAAATGTGGCTTTTAGTGGGTGACCACGTTATATCACCACACATGAAGGTCACATTGGAACACAAAAGTTATTAGTTATTGATAAATGGCAGAATATTAGAAAAGAACATGGTTGTAGGTTTTTGTTTTTGTTTTTGTTTTTTACTTTCTTCAGACTCAATACATAAATTTCCAGTGCCCATATTCTCAAAAATTGCTAAAACTAAAAGTAGCTCTGATGTCATTTTAGGAATAATCTTAGACTTTCCTGAATTGTAAGATTTTTCTTCGTTTACCTCGTAAGATAAAAGTTATTCACAAAGCACTCTAAGCCTTAAAGAGCTCCTGAAGAGAAAAAATGTCAGGAGTAGTGAGGAGGACTTTTAGCGAGCCTGTGTGTCTCTAGCAGGGAAGAAGGTGGAAACAGAGAGAGCTGATTGGCTGATCCACCGCCTAAACGGTGGAGGAAATGAGCACATAAACTTATTTAACAATCATACAGTTATTAATTTATACATAAGATAAACTTTATCATACCAAGAGGGGGAAATTAGTTTCAGCTGCCCGACAGGTCAAAGGTGACTCCAGTAATCTAATTTTACTCAGGATAGATAACTAATAAGGAATGATAAAGAAAAAAAATATCGAATGATCCTGAATAAAAATTGAATAAATGTACAAATGATGCAGCACATAGGAAATTTTATATTATTTACAGAAATGCATTCAATAATAAACATTTTAGAAGAAATGGGAAAAAATCACAGAAAAAAACATGCATAAATAGACTCTAGCCTAGATAAAAGAGGTGAAAATGTATTTTCTGTATTGTGCATGATGATGTCAGTAGCCTACATAGTCATCTGGGAGTTCGTTCCTGTGCTGCCTTCTTCTCTCTGGATTTTGATGGCTTCTAACTTTCCAGGCTGGTGTTTGTTTGGTGTTTTTCTCCCTTTAATGTTGGCCGTTTTGCCAAATACGATTTGCTTTATAAAAGCAGGCAATTACAGTAAAATGACAGATGAGTGAGCATCAATATCAAACAGATGAAGCAGTAAAATGGCCAGTAGGGCAAGTAAATAAAACAAAAAGCAAATAAAAAATTATGATGAGGATGTAAATAAGGTGTGTTCAAACGTATTGATGCTGTGTCACAATCAATTAATTTAGCTGAGTTTCATCATCATGACACATATTTCTTAATCCAGTCGGTTAATTTCTCTCCTTTCATTACTAGGAACACATTTGTGTCTATCCACCAATCACAGCTCTTAAAAGGCGATGTCGCACAGCCTTCTTCCATCTCCTTTTCCGAATGCAATAATCGTCGTGGCAGAAAGGTTTTGTGTTATATCAAGAGCAAAACCTCTAAGTTGTTCGCAGAACTCGGCTCGGGATCAGGAGCTTCAACCGAAGCAGATTTCCTCTTTCAGTAACTTTAAATGTTTTCAAATACCTTTCAGAAACTCATATGTGTAAACTGTCTTTTAATTCCAGAGGACATGACCATTAGACCAGTCCTTGTTTCTTGTATGCATTATGTTGTTGATTTCATTGATCATATTGTCATTGTGTATTTTCTTGCTTATTCCTTTTTTTTATTATGTTGTTATTTTCAATTGCTATTTAATTTCTTCTTCTATCATACAGTATTTTGGTAATTTTTTGTCTTTATAGGCAATAGTCATATGAAGAGGAAAAAAAACATAGAGGCAATATGAAGTTAAAAGTGGTAATAACAGCAAATATGTATATATGAAAAGCAAAAACAGAGTTGTAGGATAATTTTCCAGCCCCTGGCAGTCCAGGACATGTTTAACTGTGGATAATGACATTTGTGTCGGCTTCAGCAAGCATTCATCTTGACAAGGTCTTTTGTTTTTCCTCAGTGGATTTGAATATTTTACTTCAAAACACATTCTTGGTTGGGACACAGACTGCTGAAAAGCCTGGCAATCTTGTTCTTTATACACTTCTGAATAGATAGAAAAAGTGTTTTGTAATCCATTCTGACCTTAAACGGGAGTTTAGATTTAATGCCTTAATGTGAGGAAAGGATGTGCACTTTTAAACCCTGAATTTAATTAAAAATATGTTTAAAAAATTTTATCTGTTGTTTTGACGGGTTAAAAAAACACTATCTGCAATGTCCTGTGGAAGTTTGGACCATCCATAAAATGTCTGAAGACTAATGAGAACAGAACCGTAGCATAAACCCCCTCCACCTGTCATGTGACCAGACAATACTTTTTTATTTCTTAAATGGAGCATAAATATGAGCACATAGGTAGTTTAAACACTAACAGTGCTGTAAAAAGGATTTACCACCTTAAAGATTTCTTCTGTGTTTCCAAATTTATATAAAGATTAGATTATTTGATTATTTAAAAACATTGAAGTTTGACAAAAAAAAGAAAAAAGCAGTTTGGGCAGAATAGAAGAAATTAACTTTTAAGCAGTCACTATTTTTGCTTCGTTCGTTCCCATGCGCTCATGAGCATGATTAGGTTTTTGATTCGGAAACAAACTATGACCAAATTTTCACTTTTAAGAGTTAACTGTGAATTAATTTATGTTTAACTGTGACTTAAAAATAGCCCCAAGGATGTTAGCCGCTTTCTTCTCCACAGAGGAGGGCGGCGCACACTCCCCAACCACGGATAACTGATTTTGGAATGAAAACGAATGCCAAAGTTAAAACAGCTATCTCTACTGTTTGCTGTTTTTGTACGTGAAAAGTTCAAAAAATAAAATCCCAACCCCATGTGAAAGTTGTCCCCGGCGAGATGGCTTTTGATGCAGACTTTGAAGTGGAGACGTCGGGGTAATAACGACGTTGATGGTGGTAATTGATAACGGGGAGCCGACCGATAAATGGACATTCACGGGGGATAGGAAGTGCTGAATGTGAGCCAGCCTCGGGCTGTGTGATAATGTAAGGGAAGGGTTGGGACAGGCATGATAAGGGAAAATAGTGGTCGTGACGGTTTGCGTGTTCTTGGTGTCTGTGTCAGAGAGAGTGTATGTTCAAACAAACACTTGTACCCTTCCAGAAGACGCTGTTTCCCACAATGTCTGATTTATTTATTTATTTATTTTCCAGATAAGAGACAAGCTGGTTGTTCTGTGGGGATACAAGAAAAAAACTCCATGTGGATTCATATGCATCTACATGCTTAAGAACATTTAAATGGATTCAGTATTTATCTAGTTGGGAAAATTTTATAAAACTGTAGCTTTATGCTTACAAAAAAAAAAAAAAGCTAAATGTTATTTGTTGAGCAAAAATTGATATTATGTATAGATTAGAAAAATTGTTGCTGTAAAATGGTAGTAAAGAAGGTAAAGAATTGAATTAAATGAAATTAAACTTCAATTTATGTTTTTTCTTTACAATGCTGCTTCAGTTGATTCACATTTGACCGTTTGTTTCTTATCCTCTTAAGATCCTGCCTCAGCATCTAAATCAGGCTGAGATCAGGACTTTTTTTGTGCATCATCTTCATAGTCTTCATTTTCAGCTATTTCTTAACTTTTTATTTTTAAATAAAAAAGTTAAGCAGATTTGTTGCTGTATTCTGGATCGTTGTCCTGTTGAAGGCCCAGTTTGGGGCCAAGCTTCAACTGCTGGACAGATGGCCTCACGGTGACTCTGGAATATGTTCGACAAACAGAGGAGGTCATGGTTATCTCAGGATCTGCAAGGAAAAGACCAAATCATCACACTTCCACCTCTGTGCTTCATAACTGCAAGGCATTTGTGCTAATGTGCTGTATTTTGTTTTCACCAAGCAACTCCACTTTGTTCTTACCTCTCAAAAGGACAATTATTTTATCATCCTGACAAACCATAGCTCTATTTTTTTTATTTTCAGGCATTTGTTGTTTGTTCTTGGGGAGAAATGATCTTGGGTGAGAGCAAGTGTGTGGGAAACTTAACTAGATAATGTTTTACTTTTGATATCAGGATGCCACGAGACCTCTACCTCTTTAACTAAATTAGTACTTTACTCAAAAACCTGCTGTACTGAGTAAATACGAAACTAACCATATTTGACACATTCTGTGGGCAATTGCAAAATGTAAAGAAAATTGTTTTTTTCTAAAGTAAATAGGAAATTGATATCCTAAATCCATCTATCCATCCATCCGTAGACTTACCCTTGCAATCCCCCGGGGGGAGGAGCTGTTACCTTTCTTCAGCGGTCCTTGGCTGTGAGGTGGTACAGGGTGTACCACCTCACAGGTTACAGGTTGCTTTAAAGAGACCCAGTCATGTTCTATGACAATAATAATAATAATAATAATAATAAAAACAACTATATATTTATCTACAAGTAAACAATATACAGCAAACGTTCATCTTGATAGTGTTTACTATCTTTTGAGCCTGTCAACAGACATAAAGATTGTAGTGCCATCTTCCTCCAGGGCCGCAAAAACGTCAGAAAGCAAGATGGCGACAATTGACGTCTTGCCAGTCAACGTTGCTGACTCGCTTCGCTCCATTGCTTGTCTTTGTTTACTCATTGCACACAATATCATACTTCCGGTCATTAGGTCTTGTTATGGTACATATACACAAAAACGCTTCACTTACGAAGAAATAGTGCAAAAACAAAGTGTAAAACACCTAATTAAAAATATTATAAGCCTACAGGGCGTGATTATTTGAAAACTTTTGTATGCAACCAGAATGAGCTGCTGGTGTAAAAATTTGTAAATTCAGAGTACGTGACTAGGCCCTTTTAACATTTTGTAGTTGTGCAAAATTATACAGATATCACAAACTGTTTAACTGAGGAGTGTGAATGCCATCCTAAAGCCACTCTAAACCCATTTTAATTCGAATTATTAGCTTTCTGTCCAAACTGTATGCTCTATTCCTGTATGTTTTTATATAGTTTTGTACTTAAATCAACTTTATGACATATAACTTTTTTTATTTTTGTGTTGTGTTCTGTACCTGTGTGCATTTTTGCCAAGGTCGCCCTCGAAAATCAGATTTTATCTCCAGGGAGCCTCCTGGTAAAATAAAAGCAAAAAATAAAAAGATCTGTGCAAAGGATGACTGCAGAAATCTAAATAGGAGTTTTTGTGAGATGACAACAGCTGGCCTGGATCAGACACTTCTGAGGAGAAACAAGCTGCCGACACATAAATAAGTGACTCAGTGTTTAGTCGGACGTTTGTTATCTTTTCTCCCTGCTGCGTCTCTCAGAAACAAAGATAAGCAAACTTTGTTTCAAGCGGTTCTTTGACTTCAGCCAACGGTTTTTGATACAAATCCTCCCAAATGTCTCAGACATATGAACACGCATAGTAATTTGACGTGTCTGAGACATTCGGAGTGAATTTCAAAGGTCTGGAAATTGGGATGGAAAAAATGGGATTATGGGCACATCTGATTAATCTCTATGATTTTGATGAATATAAATGAAAACACAATTGTTTTCCCGGCTTTTTTACAGATAAATAAGGAAAATATATTAAATAATATTTAAAGTAAATAAATCACGAAAAAAATCTGAACTGTAGAAGTGGAAGATAACACTTTTAACAATTTAGGAAAGTTGTTAGATGTCAGAATAGATTTTCTAAGTGTTAATTACAGTGTTCACAGTGGTAATCAAAAACGTCATATCTCTATGGGAATATAATAATAATAACAATAACAACAAGTATAATAATAACAATAATAATAACATTAATAAAAATAATAATTTGTCATTTTTCACAATGTTTTCATTTTGTTTTGATTTTAAACTGTATCTCTACTAAAGAAAACAGCAGTCGAACAACTTAAACATTAATGTCAAAATGAAACAAATCTTTACAAGAATCTATTTCAACCATTTGCTAATATCTATATTTGATATTTTTTCCTATTTCCTATTTTCTATTCTTATCAGAATAGAGGAAAAAAAACGAAAAATTATTTTTCTTTTTAATTTGTTTTTATATAAAATACAACATGAGCAGAACATAATTATTTGTCTGATTAGCAGTCGGACATTACTAAGACAGACACACTTTAAAGATAAGGTCAGTGTGCAGTTTGCTACTCTTACCTAAACGTTTCCTCAACCTGTCACGTTACAACCACTAATTTAAATGCATTTTATTGGGATCTTATGTGACCAATCAACAACAAAAAAATACAGATGTGAAGTGGAAGGAAAACAATACGCAATTCTGTTTTTTCCCCTGACCAAAGAGGGAATTAATCAGAAAGGTAACTGAGAGACCCGCTACAACTCTGGAGTAGCTGCAGAGACCCACGGCTCAGGTGGGTGAGAAGGATGAAAGGGCAACTGTTAACCGTGCGCACTACAAATCTGGTCTGGAGAAAAATGAGAAAATCATAGGAAGCTCAAATTCAGCTTTTACATGGTTGCAAGTACACATGGAAAAAAACTGCTCTGGTCAGATGAGACCAAACATCTTTTCCCAAACATGGTTAAAGTGGGAAAACTAACACTAGACATCACCATGAACACACCACCCCCATGGTAAGCATGGTGGTGGCACCATCATGAATTTCTTCAGCTGGTCCAGAGAAGCTGATCAGAGTGGCTGGGAAGATGAATGATATTTGGGGGAGTATCCACCCCTCTTTGGCATTCAACTCTAACCAGATTCTGGATTGGATTGAGGTCTGGACTTTGACTAGGCCTTTCCAAAGCATTTAAATGTTTCCCATTAAACCCGCCCACTGTTGCTTTAGCAGCATCATCTTCATGTCATTGTCTGACATGAAGATGATGATCAGACTGATGATCTCTGACCATCAGTCTGAGATCACAGGCATACTAACAAAGGTTTTGGTCCAGAATATCTCCGTATTTGGCACAGTCCATCTCTCCCTTGACTCGGACAAATTTCCCTGTACACTGACAGATCAGATTGCGGACTTCCCATCACCAAATATGTGACTTTTGAAGACCTCATAGCAAAATATGCAAATACATGCTGGTTTCTTTTGGTTTTTAATTTTGTGCGTGCGTATATATATATATATATATATATATATATATATATATATATATATATATATATATATATATATATATATATATATATATATATATATATATATATATATATATATATATATACTCATTACACTTGACCAACTTGTGCGGCTCCATCACATAAAATAGGCTATAAAAATGTCATGGTTTTCAGGTGACGAGTCCACATGCAGATACGATCGGGAGGCAAAACACAGTTTTAAGATGTTTATTATAAGAAACAGGCAGATCTAAGGACGGGACTACGGGTGAGTCGGCTGGGTCAGAACGTCAAGGCTGGCGAGTCTGCAAGAAAGAGGAAGTCAGAAACTCTGAAAGTCGAACCAGGGAAATAGCTAGAAGTGCGCTGCTTACCATTTAGCCGGGCGGACCTAACCGGGAAGAAGTAGCGTCGGGAATACTCTATGATTCTACTCAGCTGGAGTTAGGCGGCTGGTGGCTGAGGACGGCTGATGTAACTGGCGAGGGATCCTGAGCGAACCTCGTCGGCAACGGTTGACAGATGGATTGACCAGAGTGAATGCAGAACCAGCAGGAACCGGGAGAGGGGAACTCAGGCCTCGCTGGGTAACATCCAGGAAGTATGAGGGGAGCGCCAGAGCAAAATCTGAGCAGGCGGTTCTGCTGGTCTGTTTCTTCGGAACGAGACGTCAAGACGGGTGAGTGCATCCAAGCACAAAAATCTGAGGCAAACAGAGATCCAAAAATTAGTCAAAAAACGAAGAGCAAAAACTCACAAGCTGGTGTCCGAGCGTAGGGACAGAGGCCACGTCGTACCACGACTGGTTAAGGCTCTGGCGTCTTCCATCTGTCAGCGCTCTGCTTAAGAAGCCAGAGGAAGCCGCCTGCAACGAGCTGCAGGTGTGGGCCACGCCTCCTCAGCCAACCAGACACACCTGTGGAATAGAGTTAGAGTAGAGCAGCACAGAGAATCCTGACACTACCCCCCCCCTCAACGGCCGCCTCCTGGCGGCCCAGACGAAGAGGTGCTGGGCTGAGTAGCCCAAAAATCTGAAATCAAGTCCTTATCCAAAATAGTAGCTGCGGAAACCCACGAGCGCTCCTCAGAGCTACGACCCTCCCAGTCGACGAGGTATTGGTGACCCCTACCTCGCCGACGGGCATCCACAACCCTGAGAACCCGAGGGTTCTGACTGTCCTGGGAGGGTGGAGGGGGTCCGGAAGGAGGGCACAAGTTGCTGTCCAAAACGGGCTTGATCTGGGACACATGAAAAGTAGGGTGTACTCGGGAGTGAGGGGGCAAACGTAAACGGACAGTGCTCGGGTTAATCACTGTCTCTATCTCATAGGGACCAGTGAACCGGGGAGCAAGCTTCTTAGCGGATGGATTGGACAAAACGTCTCTGGAAGATAACCAAACCTTCTGACCGGGGCGATACTGAGGAGCTGGTCGGCGGTGCTGGTCGGCAAACCTCTTGCTCCGCTCTGCGGTGCGAGTGAGGGCAGTGATGGTTGATCTCCAGATGTCCTGGCAGCGAGCAATGTAGTCGTTTACGGATGTGAAGGGAATCCTGAGTTCCTCTGTGGGTAGAAGTGGAGGCTGATATCCCAAAGCAACCTCAAAAGGTGAACGTCCAGTAGCTGAGGTGATGTGTGAATTAAGGGCATACTCCACCCAGGGCAAAAACTTGTTCCAGTCGGAGGGTGAAGATGACGTAAGGCAGCGGAGAGTAGTTTCTAGTTGCTGGTTCATGCGTTCAGTTTGGCCATTAGTCTGAGGATGATATCCAGAGGTGAGTGTATAACGGGCACCCAGAGCAGAGCAAAAGTGCCGCCAGACCTGGGAGATAAACTGAGGACCCCGGTCAGAGAGGATATCAACAGGGATGCCGTGAAGTCTGAACACATGTCTGATAAGAAGCTGAGCTGTCTGGAGTGCGTTGGGTAATTTGCGGATGGGAATAAGATGACAGGACTTAGAAAACCGATCAACTACCGTCAAAATAGTTGACATACCTTGGGACAATGGGAGACCGGTAACGAAATCAATCGCTATGTGGGACCATGGACGTCTGGGGATGGGAAGAGGATTTAACAAACCGGAAGGTGGCTGTGTGGAAGACTTATTCTGGGCGCAAACGGGGCAGGCGAGAACATATTCTCGAACATCCTTCGTCCATGAAGGCCACCAGAATCGCCGGGAGACCTGGGACTGGGTTCTAAAAATGCCCGGATGGGCGGAAAACTTCGTGTCATGACTCCAACGTAGAACCTCAGGACGAACAGACTGGGGAACGTACTTAAGCCCAGGTGGCCCTGTACCTGGGTCCGGGTCTAAGAGTTGGGCCTGTCTGATTCTGTCCTCCAGATCCCAATGCAGCGCTCCAACCGTACAGGTGGGAGGAAGAATCGGTTCCGGCTCCCTCTCTTGTTCAGAAGATGTAAACAGACGGGACAGTGCATCAGGCTTGACATTTCTGGAGCCGGGTCTGTAGGTGATGGTGAGGTTGAACCGAGAGAAAAACAAAGACCAACGGGCCTGTCTAGAGTTGAGTCGACGGGCTGACTGCAGATAGGAGAGGTTCTTGTGATCTGTCCATATTATGATGGGCTGCTCGGATCCCTCTAACCAGTGCCGCCACTCCTCCAACGCTAGTTTAATAGCTAGTAGCTCACGATCACCTACATCATAGTTCTGCTCTGCTGGTGATAAACGACGGGAGAAGAACGCACAAGGGTGCAACTTACAGTCTACCTCCGACTGTTGGGACAAAACCGCTCCCACCCCGGTATTAGAGGCATCGATCTCTAAGATAAACTGTTTGGCTGGGTCGGGGTGAACTAGTATGGGAGCCTGGGAAAAACGGGCCTTAAGTTTACTGAAAGCCTCCTCGGCCTCTGGACTCCAGACATAAGGTACTTTGGGGGAAGTGAGAGCATGTAAAGGAGATGCTACCTGACTATAGTTCCTGATAAAGCGCCGATAGAAGTTAGCGAAACCAAGAAAGCGTTGGAGCTGTTTGCGCGACTCAGGAACAGGCCATTCCACCACTGCCCTTATCTTTTCTGGATCAGACTTCACCTGTCCGCCCTCTAAAATCAGACCAAGAAAGGAAACAGAAGACTGGTGAAAATCACACTTCTCGGCCTTAACAAATAAGCGATTCTCTAGTAATCGCTGGAGAACAAGACGGACGTGTTGTTTATGTTGTTCTAGGTCACGAGAGTAAATCAGGATATCGTCAAGATAAACGAAAACAAAAACATTCAGAAAATCCCGAAGGACATCGTTCACTAATGCTTGAAAAACTGCCGGGGCATTGCACAAACCAAAAGGCATGACTAAGTATTCAAAGTGACCTAGCGGGGTCTTAAAGGCCGTCTTCCACTCATCCCCCTGTCTCACCCGAACCAAATGATAAGCGTTGCGCAGATCAAGTTTAGTGAAGATCTTAGCATTCTGGACTGGTTCGAGGGCTGAGGATAATAGAGGGAGCGGGTACTTGTTCTTAACGGTTATTTGGTTAAGCCCTCGATAATCGATACAGGGTCGAAGGGTTCCATCCTTCTTACCAACGAAAAAAAACCCCGCGCCCAATGGGGAGGATGAAGGACGGATTAACCCCGTAGCTAGAGATTCCCCTATATACTTCTCGAGCGCTTGACGTTCTGACCTGGAGATGTTGTAGAGCCGACTCACCGGTAGTGGAGCCCCAGGCAAAAGGTCAATAGCGCAATCGTAAGGGCGATGTGGGGGAAGTGAACAAGCCTGAGTCTTACTGAATACTCTCTGAAGATCGTGGTATTCCTCCGGAACTAGCGATAGGTCAAGAACGTCCCCAGACTCTGTCTCAGGGGAAGGGGTAACAGATACAGGACGAGCGGACTGTAAGCAACGAGAATGACAAGCTGGAGACCAAGATTCTAATCGGGACTCGGCCCAGTTAAACTGCGGGCTGTGGACACTTAACCAGGCTAAACCCAAAACAACGGGTGAACGCTTTACAGGGAACACAAAAAACGAAAGTTGTTCCCGGTGGTTACCCGAAACTATCACTACTAGAGGTCGAGTGCGATGGGTGATTAAGGTTAAACTCTGCCCATCCAAGGACGACACCCGGAGAGGCTCAGGTAAAGGTTCGACCGGCACACGAAGCTGATCCACTACGGTTTGGTCAATTAGGTTGAAGTCCGAACCGGAATCAACTAGAGCCGAGACATCGAAAGTATCCTGATCAAACATTAACGTCACTGGTAAATGTAAGCGAGAAAGAGATGGCGCCTTAGTTACTACTCGGGGGCTAGAACTATTAACGTCCACCGTTCTCCCCGTTACGAACGGTGGACTGGATCTTTTGGCCGAACCGGACAATCCTTAAGAAAATGACCTTCCCCTCCACAGTATAGACATAAGTTGCCCGCGAAACGCTGTTGACGCTCCTTATTGGTTAAACCAACCTGGCCCAACTGCATGGGTTCAGGAGGTGATGGAGCGGACCGCGGTTCCCTATGGGTGAGCGTGGAAGGGGTGGATGATCGCATGACTTGGTTCTGTCTAACTCGGCTCCGACTACGTAGCCGGGTATCCAACCGGATGGCTAGCGCCACAAAATCCTCAAAATCCCCGGGTTCCTCCACCCGGGCTAATTCATCCTTAAGGGACTCATCAAGAGCCTGAAAAAATACTGCCTTTAACGGTCTTGGTTGCCAATCCGCCGCTGCGGCAACCGTACGAAACTCCACTGAGAAGTCAGATACGCGTCGACCGCGCTGTTTTAACGAAAGGAGATGACGAGACTGATGAGCCGAATCTAACTCGGGCGAAAAAATAGTCTTAAACTCGGTAACGAATTCCTGAAAAGTAACCCCGAATGACTGACAATCAGGGAATCGAGCCTCAGCCCAACTAAGTGCTTTACCTGTTAGGAGTCGTAGTACATAAGATATCTTAACCTCATCTGAGGCGAAAGTCTGGGGGGATCGGTTAAACACCAGTTTACACTGGAAAAGGAAACCTCCGCAACTCCCATGGTCACCAGAGAATTTCTCCGGACTAGGTGACGCGCTCTCAAGTGGCGGAGCCCAAAGCTGATTATCAGTGCTCGGGGCGACGGGAGGCGGGGTGCTAATGTTTTGAGTGACAGGCGACGTCATCGCGGAAGTAACTGTGTCCATGAGCTGGCTAAACTGAGCGGCTAATCTATGAAGCTGCTCCTGTGTTGAATTTACGGCTAAACCTAGCGACTGCATCTGCTCTTGCTGTGCGGCTAACTGCCGCCCGAACGTATCCGCTGGACTTTGGTGGCCAGAGCCTTCTTCTGTCAAGGTTTTCAGGTGACGAGTCCACATGCAGATACGATCGGGAGGCAAAACACAGTTTTAAGATGTTTATTATAAGAAACAGGCAGATCTAAGGACGGGACTACGGGTGAGTCGGCTGGGTCAGAACGTCAAGGCTGGCGAGTCTGCAAGAAAGAGGAAGTCAGAAACTCTGAAAGTCGAACCAGGGAAATAGCTAGAAGTGCGCTGCTTACCATTTAGCCGGGCGGACCTAACCGGGAAGAAGTAGCGTCGGGAATACTCTATGATTCTACTCAGCTGGAGTTAGGCGGCTGGTGGCTGAGGACGGCTGATGTAACTGGCGAGGGATCCTGAGCGAACCTCGTCGGCAACGGTTGACAGATGGATTGACCAGAGTGAATGCAGAACCAGCAGGAACTGGGAGAGGGGAACTCAGGCCTCGCTGGGTAACATCCAGGAAGTATGAGGGGAGCGCCAGAGCAAAATCTGAGCAGGCGGTTCTGCTGGTCTGTTTCTTCGGAACGAGACGTCAAGACGGGTGAGTGCATCCAAGCACAAAAATCTGAGGCAAACAGAGATCCAAAAATTAGTCAAAAAACGAAGAGCAAAAACTCACAAGCTGGTGTCCGAGCGTAGGGACAGAGGCCACGTCGTACCACGACTGGTTAAGGCTCTGGCGTCTTCCATCTGTCAGCGCTCTGCTTAAGAAGCCAGAGGAAGCCGCCTGCAACGAGCTGCAGGTGTGGGCCACGCCTCCTCAGCCAACCAGACACACCTGTGGAATAGAGTTAGAGTAGAGCAGCACAGAGAATCCTGACAAAAAACATTTAACTTACAGGGGTGAACAATTTTGCAAAGGACTGAATATATATATATATATATATATATATATATATATATATATATATATATATATATATATATATATATACATATAGAGCACTGACTTTCAGACCTAATTTACGTAATTTCAGTCAAGACTTTGGGTTATCTATTATATACAGCATGTCTGTGAAAGGCCATATGAGTGTTTAAACGTCTCACTTGAAACATGTATGTACATGACATGAACAGGGATCACTTTTATTGTCAACCTAGACGTCTGGTGTTTTTGTGATGCCTGCGCGTGCGTGTTCTTCACCTTTCATTTCTTTGATTGTTCTATTCAGTCATTTAAAAGGTTCTGCATGGAGGGAGCAGCTCCAGCAGGAAGTGGTGGCATGCAGATAACACTGGTCTGAATATAGGGCTTGGTGACCCGGGGGAAACCAAGCCTGGGGATTCAAACTCGCCCTCTCTCACACAAAAACACAATTGGGAGCCAGCAAGGCTGGACAACGATCTCTTTAGTAGGTCTTTGAAAAACCAATCAAGCAGACATCTTGGCTCTTGTCATTGTTAGCTGCCACAGCGCTGCCCACAACAGCGCAGGAATACCTCAGGATGTAGGGGTTTTGTGTCATATTTGTACATAGAGAGCAGGAAGACATCCTCTTTATCAATACTTCAGAAACAAAAAAATTACATAAAATGCTTTAAGAACCTCCTTGATTGATAGTTAACGTTCTAGACTGCATGGATGGCATATATGCATTCAGAAAAAAACACTATAACGTCAGAGACATTACTGATAACGTCAGTAAAATGATTGTCAGCTAACCTGTCCTGACAGTCATATGAAATTAAATCATTTCAAAGCCTCTAAAACTTTGAGTTTATTAAAATAACCAGTGCTGCTTTTAATTCCCTTTTCAGCTTAATTTTAAGCCAGTCACATCACCTCTCTGTGGCCGTGTTGCAACTTTGTTCAGTTTTTTAAAAACCTTCAGATCTGCGGGGGAAAACATTGAGTTTTTGACTGGAAACCACAGTCCGCCTTTTAAGTGTGGATCAGCATACAGTACAGATGCTGCCACTTGATGTCATCGAATCATTACTGTGCTGTTTTAAAACGAGGATATGCAAACTCACAAAATTATAATTGCTGCTAAATGTGTGCAGACGTGAATTTGTCCGTCTCAAAGTGATCATGAAGGCAGATTTGCACTTAAAATTGTATTCCTTTGTTCTTACTCACTGTGATAGACAGGTGACCTGTCCAGGTGAACCCAGCCTCTCGCCCGGTGAACGCTGGAGATAGATACCAGCACCCCTCGCGACCCCATAAGGGATAGACATGCTAGAAGATGCATGGATGGATGTCCTGACTCATATTAAAACTAGCTGCTGTGCATGCATTTAGGAGAAAGACAAGATCCAATATATATGTATATAAAATACAGTCAGAGCACATAGACCAGATGTTTTTTTATGTGTCACTTTGAGCAGATGAATAACGTTTCTTATGACATAAATTTGGAATAAAATCAGAGTGATGCTTAAAAAATTCAGATTATGAAACCTCACTACTATTAGTACTACCAGTGTTCATAATAAGAATAATAATGATGATGATGATGATGATGATGATGATGATAATTGTAACTTTATTGATAATCATAAAAGTTATTGATATTATAAGGATATTTAAATTTTTTCATACATTGTTTGGTGTAATTATTTGTGTGTGTGTGTGTGTGTGTGTGTGTGTGTGTGTGTGTTTGGGTATGTGTATGCGTAACTGGACTAGTACGGTGAGTAAACAGCGACACATTAAGGCCGTTTATTACACCCATATTTCTGTATTAAAAATTTATTTTTCATCGGTTTTATGTAATGTTCTAATCTTAAATGTCGTGTTTTCATTATACATAAGCAAAAACATAATCACTATTAACAGAAATAAGGGCTTTAAAACATCTGTCGGTGGGTAATAATGTATTTTTCTTAGTTGAATGCGTTACTGAAACAAACTTTTTGATTATATTCTAATTTATTGAATATGACTTTATGTAACCCGTAACAGGTATTTCTTCTTCTCTCTAATGTTATCTAAAAATATGAACTAATAAAAATTAAACTTATAATAGATTTATAATTTTCAAACATATAATGGTAATGTTCTCTTGTGACATAATAATAATAGTAATAATAATAATAATAATAATAATAATTATTATTATTATTATTATTATTATTATTATTGTTATTATCATTATTATTATTATTATTATTATTATTATTATTATTATTATTACTATTATTATTATTATTATGTAATGCAATGATGACAATGAAGAAACAGACACATTTAATGAGCATCCCCACCGCTCTGAACACTATTCAGCCAGAATCTAATACACAAACAAACTTTACTGAATACAACGAAAAAAAGGCTCTGTGTCCACATTAGTGACTATGTAAACACTCAAACGCTGAAACTCTCGAGGTACTCGTCATTGCATGAATAACGGCGCGCACACACACAAACATATATACACACACACTTTTTGTTTTCACACAAACACTCCAACATGTTCTCACTGCTCCCAGACGCAGACTTTCACTCCCACCCAGCCTGCCTGATCCCCCCCCAGTGCACACAAGCGTAGACACACTCGGCTCTCCCACACTCGCTCGCATCTGTTTGACTTTGTTTTCTGTTTGAAGCCGACTCCTCCGTCCTTCACTGCTCCTCTCCTTGCCTCCTTGCCTTGTTCCCTCAGCGGGTACAGCAGGCCGGAGGAAAAGTTGGTCCCTCTCAGCTGTTGTTCATTCAGGGCACGCTGCTAGCATGCTTCAGTGGTTTTAGGCTATCAAAAACAATGTGAAATATATCTATATTTTATTTAAACATTATTTATGCAGGTTGTTTCACTGACAACCTGTATAAAGTATTTTTTAATACAAAAAAGTCACAAACACAGTAGCAATATGCATAATGAAGTCCTTCAATTACAATTTAATAAGCTAGTAAATTATGACCTCAAAACAAGAGCAGGTTTCATTCAAAGGGTTCTCCATTTTCTTTGAAAACATTTTAAATGTATGCTCATCTGAAATATAAACCCCTTTAAAAACACCTTCTGCTACATGCAAACTAAGAGACTTGTTTTAGTCTGACTGTGTCACAGGAAGCTGTTAAATCATACTCAATAAATTAGAATATGGTTTCAATGAGGCTCATTTGTCAGATTAAAAGTACCTTTTGAAAATAACACCCTTTAAGCGAGTATTAAACATGCTTTTCATCAAGCCCACATTTCTGTATATATATATATATATATATATATATTGTTATCAGTTTATTGGTTTGATGTAATATTCTAATCTTAAATGTTGCATTTTCATTATATTTTAGCAAAAAGAAAATTGTTGGCATTAACATGAATAAGGGCATTAAAACATTGGTCTGTGAGTAATTGATCTACAGTAAGAGCCAATAAATTTTGAATATTATTGAAAAGTTAATTTATCTCAGTAAGGGAAGCTCATTATATAGATTAACACAAACTGGTGATGTTTAAAGGCCTTCATTTCCATTAATTATGATTTTTTAACCCCCCCCCCCACCTCCAGCTCATAAAAACACAGCATCTAAAATTAGAATATTGCATCAGACTAACAGTAAAGCAGCTATTTTCACGCAGAAATGTGGGGTTAATGGAAAGTATGTTTAACACCATTTTAAGGGTTGCTGGTTTTGTTCTAAAGGTACTTTTAATATAAAAAACATGCCTCTTAGAAATGCATATTCTCATTTATTGAATATGACTGTACATAATGTCCTTACCATAGTTAATTGGGTCACTAATACAAATGGATTTTTGATAACATTCTAATTTGTTGAATAGTTTGTCACATAATGAACGCACAGTAAAAGTTTCTGAGATATTCAGGGACTGCCGGAGCATTAGACCTGGGTTAAAGGCTTCCTGCCCACTATATTTATTTTGTTTTAATTTTCATTGCTTTTCTTTAACAAGCCCTTTTAACTTACTTACAAATCATAATTCATTCCAGGCTATTATTATTATTATTATTTGTATTGTTGTTGTTGTGTTTGTTGGTATTAAGGGGCCTGATTACTTCTCCGAGACACGATCTGGACGCGGTCCCAGCGTTGAAATGGGATCATCCTGCAGATGTCTGAGAGGCGGCCACAGGGGGACGCGGAGCTGCATTTATGGCTGTGAATGTATGTCCAAGTGTGTGAATATGACTTTACGCCGCTGCCGTCAAGCTCCTGGCGTTGACACAGTAAACTGATCCTGAGGGGTCTGAGAGGGGAAGCATCTCCCTGCCACGCACACACACACACACACACACACACACACACACACACACACACGCACACACACACTCCAGAGGGAGAGGAGAGCACTGGAGGAGCGGCACTCACACGGAGATTGAGTTACAGCCGAATTAGATCTGAGCTGTGGGAACCGGCACCTTCTCCTAGACACACACACTCACACCCACACACACACGTGGCTGCTCTTGACACAAACAGACGAGCAGGGACACACGCTGAGATGACACGGTGTGTGCGTGTGTGTGTGTGTGTGCATTTCTCACATGAACATGCTCTCCCACACACACATGCTCCGACAGATGCTTATAAACAAACACACGGCTCTGAACAGATGCAGGCCGACCCTGAGGAACACATGCAGAAAACATGACATCAAAGACGAGCCATGGAAAGGAAAGCTCAAGTCTGATCGTGACACGGCGTTGTGCATGTGTGTGTGTCTGTGTGTGTGTGTGTGTGTTTGGATCAACAGACTCAATGACATGCAGATAAGTGTGGATATAAAAAGAGACAAACAAGAAGTTTCTGTCACCCATAAACGGAAGGGTGAGGGAGGCCTGCAGCGGCGGGTTTATATCTGGAGCAAACAACGCTGCGCTCAGAGCCAGTGTTTCCATGTGTGTACCGATATTTGTTGCTCCTACAACAAAAAAAAGTGAGAGAGAGAGAGGGAGAGAAAGCAAAGGACAGAGGGGAGGCCGCAACGCCACACACGAGTAAACTGCGCATCATAATTGGGCCTTTTTGTTTTCACCCGCTAATGTCTTTCTGTCTGTGTGAGGATGTGTGTGTTTATTTTCTATTCTCCTGACTGCACAGCGAAGCCGGCCAGAGAAACAAAACCAACACCGAGTGTCTGTCCTGGCTGTCTACCCATGGATGGACGGACGGATGGACTGCTGGATATTAGTTGTAAGGTGTCCTTTGAGGCTAAATAAATGGATAGATGCAGCTGAAACACAATTTAATCATTAATATCGATATTGCATCTTTGTTTTTTGTTTTTGTTTTTACAGTAGATGCATTTTCATCTGTACCATGTTCGTCTTGTATTCCGTGGTCTGGATTTTTGAATTCCTCATGAGAGACATCAACAGGAAGTTCCTCAAAAAACAAAACAAATCCAAACTCTAACTTGGCTGCATCACACAGGAAAAGTTTTTTTTTTTTCTCTCTTTAAAAGCTTACATCTCGGTTACACACATAGTTGTGTTACGGTGGTGTTTTTATACAGAAGAGTCTGAGAAATGCCCTGCCCTGCTAAAAATAGTCCCGACACTCAGCACGACAATCAACGAATCCTTTCCTCAAACAAGAAGATGGGATGAAAGTAAGTTTGGTGTGTTGTCATCACCAGAGCTGACCTCCGCAGTGGCAGTTCTGGACCAGATTTGTCAGGTGGTGCCAGGGTGGGGCCAGTGTTTTTTTTTTCTCATGGGGGCACAGAACAAAAGAATGAAGCAAAATAACAGGACAATATTTCAGCATTATATATATTAAGTGACCCACAGAGCCAGAGAGCCTCTTGCTGCTCTGAAAGGCTGCAGACGCCTGATCAAGCACATGCAAACTGGCACACTGCAAAAAGGGAACTAAAAGTAAGTAAAATATTCTTGAAATTTGTTTATTTTTCCTTGATTTGAGCAGGTAAATAAGACTATTTGCCAATGGAATAAGATTTTTGCACTTAAAATAATAACAATTAACCTCTATCATCTTATTTCAAGTGCAGGATAGCTAATAATCTTATTTTAGGGGTAAAAATACTCATTCCATTGGCAAATAGTCTTATTTAGCTGCTTAAATCAAGGAAAAATACTCTAATTTCAAGAAAATTTTACTTAGGAGAGACGCGTGAGTCGCTGGGGTCGGGATCCCGTCTCCATGCAGCTGAAGCTAAAAGTAACAGCTTCGCTTTTAAAATCCTCGTTAACGTAAAAAAAAACGTAAAGGTGAAACAAATGAAATTGGTCCAGAGGAGCTGACCGGTTACGGTTTCTCTGCCAGTGCGTTTCATCACAAAAAAATTTTTTATTTCGTATTATGTCTTTGGTACAGGGGCCCCTGCTGGCCCGTCTAGAACCGCCCATGCAGATGCAAGACACTTCTGATTTGTCCTTTTCAGACTTGAGAGGTGGCTAAACACCCTATGAGTGTGTCTTCATAGTGAAAGCAGCAACAACATCACTTTTCCTGCTGTGGTGGACACATGTTCATCAGGTTTAGAGACAGATGGAGCTGGAGGACACGTTGCAAAGGCTCTTGGAGGTTTAGGTCTTGTTGCATCACACGAACGCCGGCTTTGAGGAAAGTCTCCTTCGCTGGGAGCCGGATCGTACCCTCAGCCACCATGGCAAGGCCCACGGCAGGCCGCAGAGGGGATGGCGGCGATCGGGGGAATAATGATCGACGTTAATGTCTGCTTTCCCCTTGACCCGAGCACTGTCACACGTCGAGTTATTGAGAACAGCCGAGGATCCGACAAAGGGGAGGAGGTCAAACACACACACGCATGTAAATATTACATACCGGCACAGTGGGTGGCAGTGGGGTTTCCCTGCAGCTGTGGCCATATGATTAGCAGTCTTCCCACTTTATTTCAGTGTCAAACAAACCGCACACACACACACACACACAAATCTAAACATCCCCTAACACACACACACACACACACACACACTTGCTGCCACCCAGTCCTGTTGACACAAACTACAGGAGCACCAGGGGAGAGAGAGAGAAAGGGGAGTGCAAACAAACTCTCCCCAGGTCCAGGGCTCCGGTTTCAGCCTTCCGTCCGCCGAGGGCTGGGGGGGGGGGGGGGGACCATGGGAACACGAAGCACCGGGGGCCCTGTGTCAATAAGGAGCAGTGGTTCGACACAATGGAGGCCTGACTGCAGACAACACCGCTGACAGACACCCACACAAAAGGGCCCGTGAATGGGAAGGAGGCAGGAAAGAGAATGGGGCACTGTGTGGTTGGACTGCAGTGCCAGTGTTTGATGGCTGTTCCTCTCACCAAACGCAACCGTGCTCATGAGGGGAGATCTCTGTCACAACCTCACCTCCTACCACAGACAACATGAAGAATCGGTAGACCACCAGGTGCCATTTTATTTTTTAATTTGCATCAGCTTCCTACTGGCGGAAGCGTCCGCATTTGGTCCTTCAGATAAAGTTCAGTAAATTGTCACAGAAAGTGACCGCCGTGTCGGCTAAAATCACGCGTGGTTTCACATGTGCTGCAGACACAGGAGGATCTTATCTGCCAACGAAGGTTTTTATGGAATAAAGGTTTTGACTTGCCGGAAGTTTAGAAGACAAAATACTCGTGTAAAAGTTGGCCCTTTTTGAACTGAATAATGATCATCATAAAATGTGTCTAAATTAACACATGTGCTGCTTGATGGGCTTCTCGGACGACAAGTAGAGCATCACTGGAAAGCATGAGTGCACAGCCCCGGTTAGTGGGACTCCAGGCCAGGCCGCTTCACAGCTGACCTCAGGGAAAGACATGTGCTGCCACCTGGTGTCAAGCAGGTGGAATGGTTTCAAACAAGGGCCTGGCGGCAGATCTCTGCTGTTAAAACCTACTATTGCACGATTATCCCGTGAAACCCAACACAGACGCTGTTCTAGGGTTTACACCCGTATTTCTGTCTGTTTGGATTTCGTTGTCCTTTTTGGACTAGGTCTGCGAGAGCATAAAGCAGTAAATGGCAGTTCTGAGATGACCTGAAGCCATGCATGCTTCAGTAAATCTCCCCCTTGGCTTACATGGGTGAGGAAAAAGGATGCAAGGGAAGTGGTAAGGTAGGATGGATGGAAAGAAGGAATCAAGGAAGGAAATAGGATGCAATGAAAAGATAAATCAGGGAAGATGGATGGATAGAATCAAAGAAGAAAAAAAGAAGGAATGAGAGATGAATGGTGGAAAGAAAAAGGATGAGGATAGTATGATGGATGGATGGATGGAAGGATGATGCATGGAGTCAAGGAAGGAAGGAATAAGGATGCAAGGAAAGTGATAAGGTAGACGGATGGAATTAAGGAAGGAAAAGGGCATGAAGGAAAGTGGTGAAATAGGATGGATAGAATCAGGGAAAATACATGAAATGAGGGATAGATGAATGATGGAAAAGAAAAAAGGATGTAAGGAAAGTATGACTGTAAAATAGCGCAGATGGATGGATGGATGGAATCAAGGAAGGAAAGAAAAAGGATGAAAGGAAAGTGGTAGGGGAGGATGAATGGGTGAACAGAAGGACTGAATCAAGGAAGGTTAAAGGATGCAAGGAAATGGTAAAATAGGGTGGATGGGTGGATTTTAGACAGAAAATTAATTTTGTTAGAAACATTTTTCCATTCGTTTACTTTTTTTCCCACATGAATCCAGACCTGGAGAAAAAAAAAAATCTCTGATGTATGACTGATGCTGACAGTCAGCTGTTTGTCACGTTACACATCAACCACAGGCGTGTCAGAGTGAACGCTGTTATTAACACCTCAGACAACGGAGTCCCACTCACCATGAACTCCTTAAAAACACTCCAAGAGGTTTCACTCTGTGCTTCATTCATTGCTTAAAGTCAGTCATTCAAAGGAAATAAAGTTTTTCCATTTAATAAAGACTCAATGGGGGAGGGAAAAAAAGTGCCCAAAAAGGTTAAAGCAATATCAAAGTTTTATTCGTAAAATGTAGTACAGAGAGGAACAGTAGTACAATTCAGACAGAAAAAAGGAAAATGTAGTTCCATCTTTGAAAACCTTTGATAAAAACGTAAAAAGAGTAACCTGAATTTGCTTCGTGTTCGGAAAAAAAGGGCACTGAGGCGCGGCCCCTGGGTTTTGCATCACTGTTAAAATTCGAGACATAGAGAGAAGAGTTGAAAAATACAACCTTTTTTTTTTTTTTTATGCAACAGCGTAAAAAAATACAGCTGGGAAAAAAAACCTCTGCTTTACATCTGTAGTGTTTTTGCTTTGTTTGGGTTTGTTTTTTTTTAATTTGTTTTTTTTTTGGTTGATTTTTTTTTTCAGTTTTTGTGGGGTTTTATTTTGTCCATATAACAAATACAGCATGAAATCTATCATGATACATCATAGCTTTTGAGTTTCATTCATTACAGTAAAATCAGTAGGATGGTAAATAGTATCAAAAGAACAAACATGACAGAGATGGTGAGATGAACGAGCACACGGCGTGAACGGAGAAAGCAAAAAGGTAAAAAAAAAAAAAAATTCACCACAGCACGAGGTTTGTGGCTGTTTTCCGTTATTTCCATATATTCTTCTTCATACGTATTTATCTCATATATTCTCAACATATATTTTTCTATATATTTATATATAAATCCGCACCGTAACCTCTCCCTACTGTGACGTAAAGGTAAAAAGTGACACAAAGAGGATGAATATCTCTATGACTTAAAATATATCTTCTTCCACTGAGCGTAAAAAGGAAGTTACACGTCTTCGGTATCATTAGCACTTCAATACATTATTCCACTGCATACGAACAGATACTGCTGTTCCAAGGTTTAAACCCGCAAACAATCTGTGTTTCTTTACAAAAATAAAACAAAACAAAAAAAAACATGTGCTTGGTGAAACAAAAAGGAGGAAACATAAGTGTAAAAGACGACAAAATAAAAAAAAAATGAAACTAAATAAAGGTAAAGTGAATGATTCTGAAGCGTTAAAAACATTTAAAAAAATCTCAACAGTTACAGACACGAGCAAGGATTTTTGTCGTTTTATCTCTACACTAAGCAAGTATTCACCTGGCTTTTCCGCATACATTATATTCCAACAATAATTAATAAAAACAATTTTGGTTGGACAAATAGAAATTAACAGTCTTGATTGCATTTTGGAGTTTATATTCATATATATATATATATATATATAATATTAAATAACAAAAACAGGACATCTATTTAAAAAAAAAAAAAATATGCGACTGGAAGAAAGACAACAGTTTTTATATAGTTCCATTCAGACCCGCTTTTGGGGGAGAGACGCAAACATAAAAAGAAGACTCTTTTCATGAAAAGTAAGTGCATGTCTATGAGGCGCCATAGAGCTTCACTTTTTGTGGAACAAAGTGTTTTCTACCTGGCAGACCTAAAAAAAAAAAAAAAAAAAAACAATAAAGGAAAAATAAATGTACACACACTCAAAAAGACAAATTAAACTGATGACATTACTTTAAAAAAAAAAATGCAAAATGGAGTTTCTTTTAGACTTGAAAAACATCAGGCGTCATGAAGTCCTGCACATTTCTAACCCCACCCCATCACAAACCAACGTTCAAGTGATTAGAAATATATATATGTGTGAACTTGTTTCTGTTTTTTTTTAAGCTTTCAACCTCAGTACCAAAAATAAACAAACAGATAATCGATGTCCATTTAGGTCCTCAAGATGGCGATCACAAGTACAGTTGGTAGTTTTACAAAATAGAAGCAAAGAATTAAAAAATTAAAAAGGTGTGTGTGTGCGCGCGCGTTAAATTAAAAAGTAAAAAGCTTCAAAACGATGGCATAAAGCATACCTGATAGTCGCCGTAGCACAACAGTGTTCTATAGATTAAGCTGATTAAATATGCATAACTGAGTCAGTTGAAGCTTTTATGATTATAAACATCATATATAGCCTGTAGGTCCAGTATTCTGCGACAAGCATTACAGCACCAAACGTTTCGTCATTTGGCAAAAATTCAAGCTTTAAGTGAAAGTCAAATGCTTTTGTTTAATAATAATAATAATAATAATAAAGTGTTACTGTGACGCTGTGATTTGTATAAAGCTAGCGATAACATTTCCCGTCTTTTTCTATTTTTGTTTCATGTTTCCCCACCCTATTTAAAACAACAACACCCGACATTGTCTATTTTTTTCTCTCTCTCTCTCTCTCTTTTAAGTATATTCAGTAGTTTTTGATTCCTGCTAAATCTTGGTGTGCGGTCTGTTTGGCACAATATCACAGCCCTTTTTTTTCTTTTTAAATTAAATCATAAATATGGCTGTGATACATTAGAGTCACAAAACAGATTTTTTGGTTCCAAGATTTTTGCAGGGAAAGGAAATCGAAAAAAACAAACAAAGAAAAAAAAAAACGAATACACTATTTAGCGCCTCTAAACAAGATCTACAGAGCAAGTATCCCTCTTCCTGTGGACAGTAATGCTCTTCGTCTGTGTGCTTCAAGCAACACACTTTCAGATTGCTCGCGCACACAGAAAAACAAAAAAAAAAAAACGACAGAAAAACAAATTATAGCATTTAATAAGACCATTATAAGCTCTTTTCATAAATTAAATAATTAACATTTCTTTGTTTAGATGATTGGCCTACCTCAACTTGAAAAAGAAATAATAAAAATTACAACACCCCACCCAACTCGCACCCCGAAAACAAACAGGAAATAAAAATACATCACCATAAACCTGATTCATCATATAATCCGTCATTAGAATCACTCTCTTTGAGGCGCTGGGCCCAGAGTTGGACACATCATAATAATAATAATAATAATAATAATAACATCTGTACATCTTGGAGTTCCCATACTAACAAAGCTTTAAAAAAAAAAAAAAATCATCTCTTTGTTGTGTACTTGAACAATTAAGTAACCTCGAGGTTTGATAGCACTTTGGAGTTGATTGTTTACCAGCTAGGTTTTGTTTACATTTATATATATTAAACATCAACTTAATTTTTTTCAGATTTGTTTCTCAAGCTTGTTTAGATTTCTTAGTCCTCCACTGGGGCGCCAGCGGCGTTGCCCTCGCCCCAGTTTGATTGGTCGTTGTCGGCGGGCTCCTCTCCCTCCACGTCCTCCACTTCTTCCCCGTCAAAGTCCTCGTCGCGAGGAAACTCCATGCCCTCCATGCCCTCCTGAGTGGCTTGGTGCGAGTCGGCGCAATCGGCGCAGACGCCGTAGCGCCGCGACCCGTGACGGATGCCGACGCTGGCTGCTAGCATGAAGATCTTCTTGCAGACCATGCACTTGTATTTTTTGTCTTTCTTGTGCACCTAGGAGAAGGAAAAATAACCTTTTGTGACAATTTGTCAATTAAAATCTTAAACTACAGACGCTGAGCGCCTCTCAATGCTCACTTTAAACTAACGGCATTTTAAAATGACAGTTGGCAAACGACAAGTGCCATATGTGTAAAGCAGTAGACTGCAGGCTAGCTACCTGTGCAGATAGCCATTATTTAACAAGATAATGGCAGCTTATACTTAATGTTGTAAATATACAGTTACTGATCAAAATCAAGACGATTTCAAGCATGACTGCTTATCAGGCGCTGGGAAAGTTCCTGTAAGCAAGCACAAAATGCCTAAGAGCTATCAGGTTGCACGACAACACCCTTCAGTTTAGAAGTTGTTACTAAGGGTAGAATTTCAAAACTGGGTTGGCCTTTCTGGTAAAGCACAATTGGTTTAAATCCTATTTTTTTTAAAAAGGACAGGGACTTTTTGTGCCAGTAGGTAACTAGTATCATGTGGGGAACCCCACATGTAATCAGTAGTTAGATTACATGTGGGGTTCCCCAAGGGTCCATCCTGGGTCCCCTCCTTCAATATCTACATGCTCCCTCTAGCTCAGATTTTAAAAATAACATCAGGTACCATAACTATGCAGACGACACACAGTTCTACATCACCATGTCACCATGTGAAAATGAACCCATCCAAGCACTGAGTAAATGCCTAGAAGAAATCAATGCATGGAGGTGCCAACATTTGCTACAGTTAGGGCTAAAAAAATAATAACAAAACTGAGGTAATTATTTTGTACCGATAGAGGAGAGATCAAAAGTTAACGTACAGCTTCAGCTAGAAACCAATGATCTGGGAGTAGTGGTGGACTCGGACCTGAACCTCCAAAAGCATCTAAACACAATTACAAAGTTGGCTTTCTATCACTTGAAGAACATTTCCAGGATTAAAGGACTGATCTCTCAGCAGGATCTGGAAAAAATAATCCATGCATTTACCTTAAGTCGAATTGATTACTGCAACGGTGTTTTCACAGGTCTGCCAAAAAAGTCAATATGACAACTGCAGCTGATCTAGAACGCTGCTGCCCGCGTCCTCACTAAGACTAACCCCCTAATTCCACATCCTCTGCTCCTGAACGTGTTCGCACCGTTGCAGACCGCCTCCGTGAGTCTGTGAAGGGCAATGCCTACTAAATCCACGGTTACTCAGTCTTGCTCTGTTCTGAGTTCCATGAAAAACTATTTCAACAACTGCTGGAAAACCAATTAAGTCAACCAATTTTGCAGTGATACAATTAAGAGCCACTTCCTGGTCTGGTTACCTTGTTGTAGTGTGACCAGTATGTAAGCTCGAAGCAGCACGTTCCAGGCAAGTACAGCACGCTGCAGTGAACTTAATTTGCTTAAACTCTCTTAAGCCTTACAGAAAATACAAAAGGACCACAGTTGAAAATTATCTTTCATCCGTATGAACAAAAAGGCCTTAGGCTTGAACTCCATGTTCTGAAAGTGTAGCAGGTTGTGTGTCCGACTGTAGCGAGTTTGGTCAAAAGGGGCTGGTTCTGGTCAGCAGGAACTGGGTTAAAATACCCAGCTGGCTGCAAGCAATGGCTTTATAATCAACGTCTAGATATATGAAGGAAAAAGAGGCTGCCGCGCAGCTTTCAGCATTTACAGCCATCAAAACAGGAACGAGTCTTAATCCAACACAACTACACTGAGTTCCTGGTTTATCTTGAACATATACATGCAAAGAATTTCTAGAAACTACATTTTTGTTTTAACCCTGAGTAACTCCAATAGTTTTCTGTATTTTTATGTTAACATCTTTCATTAGCCATTTGTCGCAGAATTTCATCACTTCGCTGTTCTGCTCTTTATAGAGTAAAATTAGTAATATTAGCAGCTTTTTGGCTGTCAGACGATCTGCTCAGGTTGCACCTGGGGATTGCTGTTAACAGAAAAGCTGCTGGTAGCTCGCTAAATGGGCTTTTAGTTTAGCAATTAAAATATGCAATTTATGAAAATGTTATTTTTGGAAAATCTGGGAAAAAATAAAAACCTTGGTGCCTTGCTACATACCAGTGTCATAGGTTTCAAAACTGCTAAAATTTTCTGTCATGGATTACTCCTATGATAAAAAACCAACATGTTGACGGCAGGGAATGAGCCTCATTCTGGGAGTCGGACCAAAATTACTGATGGTTATGGTGTTAAAGCTAAAAGAGTACTACACATTACTCCCAATGCGGTTTTTAAACTGAATTAAAATGTGTAATAATCTGCTAAATAAACACACTTACCCACTCGGGCTACAACTAACGATTATTTTTATTGGCGACTAATCTAGTGATCATTTTTTCCATTAGTCGACTAATCACGATTTTTTTTTTGTATGATCTCCATCACATCAGTTGCTTGTAAAAATATTTAGACTCACCTGTTCTTGTCTAAACACCTTTTAAACACCTCTTTATTTCCTCTTGTTGTCACTACTTTATCATCTTTGTAAAACAATGCTCCATAAAATATTTTTATTTTTTATATTTCTATCAAAGTAGATTTTTTTTTACTGTGAAAATGTTACAATCTTGAAGCTTTTAACATTGCTTAATGTTTAAAAAGATTTTAAGCCATAGTATATAAAAAAAGAGAGAGGCATATTAACATGTTTGCAGTCAGGCTTGTTCTCTTTTATTAGGAAATATTTCCAGCATTAATATTAAGAACAGGTTAATTATTAATTTCCAAATAAACTCCATTGCTGTAGGTAGACATTAATGTTGAATAAAACTATCCCGTCATGTAGCTTCACATTAATCTTAGTGATTAGTGGTGCCCAATACCTGTATCGGGCCCAATACCTGTGTCAAGTACCCGTACTAGTAAAAGCAACCCGATACTCTGAACCGATACCAATTTTCCTCCTACGCTGCGATTTAAACACTAGATACCTCTCTAAACCAGGTAAGTGGTGCTATACACCAAGAGGTTGTTTGCTAACCCTTCAAAAGAAAAAAGCAGAGAAGATAACTGAAGCTCTAACCCACATGTCAAACTCAAGGCCAACGGGCCGAATCCGTCCCCTTAATGGTAGTTTATCCGCCCTCAAACTGTATAAACTGGGCCTAATGGTGCTACTTTATGTTATTGTGCAGCTTTTTTATATTTTTTATGTGAACTGAAATGAAATTAAGAAATTAAAAGTATCATCCACACACGTGCAACCGGCCCATTAAATGACTTCATGATGCCAAAGTGGCCTAATGTTAAAAATTAGTTACCAAATTCATCATCCTTGATGGTCAGTCGTTTTCAGTGGTCAATGATTGTTAAGTTATTTGTGATCTGTAAGTACCAAGTTATTAAGTACTCAGTATCGGTACTTGGAATAGGCAAGTATTTAAACTGAAGTACTCATACTTGTACTCGGTCTGGAAAAAATGGTATAATTAACACTGAAATAAACCCAATAAAAACAGTTAGATATCATCCGATTGAATTGCAGCGGTAGATCCAAAACAGTCTGCCCCCTGGAGGCCGCCTACTCCTGATGAGCTTAATCGCCCACTCAGTTTACATCTGGGAGAAGCACAGCGAAAACAGACACAACTAAGCCATATCTTTATAAACCAAGCAGATATTTTGCCGTTGCAGTCACATTCTCACCTAAAACCAATCTGAAAGTTCATTTTGTATCAAAGAAAGCGCAATTTATAAAACTTCACTAACTTTAGTGCCTTTTTCTTTCGGCTGGAGCCGTGAGTGGGTCATGTGATGGGGGGCTCTTTGCTCACTGGGGAACTGAGTCTATACTGCCCTCTGCTGCAGTCTTAGTGAACTGCAGGTAATTCAATCTACTACTGAAAGTTAAATATTGAGACCGCAGCAATGTTTATAAATTTTTTTAAACGAAACAATATTTCATTAGCGACATTGTTGATAATGTCGACTAATCGTTGCAGCCCTTTTACCTACTATTAAATTAAGCAATTTTTAAAACATCATTGCTGCTTTGTTTCAACAGCAGGGTGAAACGTTGCTATTCTGGCTATGCATTTTTACATAAACCTTTATACTATAATATCTGTCTTCTTATTCAAAAGTATGCTGTAAATATCTCCCATCAGCCCTGCTTGGATTATAGCGTGTTTTTCCTTTTGTTTATCAAGTTTCGTGGGTTCTCCAGATGGGCTCCATTTATTCTTCCTAGATTTAATACCTTCTCACTTTTATCGTTTCTTTTTCTTTGGCTTATGAGCACCGGACCGTTTTTGTACCACTTTGTGAGTGAACCCACATTACTCCCTGTTTAAAAGAGAACTGATAACAGTCAAAAAGACTCCCCTCCCTCGAGGAGAGCTGCCAGACGCAGAACACAAGGTGGTGTGGAATGAGGTGAGAGGGGCCAAAAATCTGTAGAGTTTGGCAGCGCTCGGAGGATGCGCATCGAGTGGTGGTGAGACGGAGGAAAGGAGGAGGAGGAGGAGGTTTGTGTGCATGTGAAGGCTCACCAGGGAATGTCTCTTTACGTGCTCGCGGCGGGTGAAGAGCTTGCCGCAGATGTCGCAGCTGAAGGAGCGCACACCTGAGTGGATGATCAGGTGCCTCTTGAGTGTGCGGCGGTGCTTGGCGATGTAGTTACAGTGGGGGCACTTGAGCTTATTGAGGGCTAGGTGCGAGGCCTCGCCTGAGGAGAGAAAAACAAATCCGCAGAGGAAGATCAACCAAAGTCCCAGCCTCACTCCCCGAAGTGAAACTCTAATTTGAATTGTCGGGAACGTCCTTTACACCGACAACACAAAGAGAGACAGAGAGAGAGAGCAAGACTATTATCATAAAAGCTACAATTCAATCCGAGGACGTCCTAATGAGAAAAGGGGTGTGTCAGGAACCAATATCCTGTTTATCTAATCAGTTGAGAGGAGAGATGCGGTGACCATTACAGCAAAGACAAACCACAAACTCAAAACATGCATTAAACATCATTTGGTCCAAGCTATCCAAGTCTCATAAGCTGCAAAGACGCAAATGAAATCATTAAAGCCTTCTGTGTGGCTGTTGCTACGTTACCGGCGCACTACATGGAAAGAGGCACGGCGGCCTAATGCTAATTAGGAAGCATGGTAGTTCAACCAATAATAATAAAAAAAATAATTATTCAGCTAGACTGAATAAACAACCTAAAATTACACCTTTTCACCGCACAATAACGTCAAAGTTATTCTCCAATAACTGAGTTTTCTAACTACGTAGAACATAGAAATGTGTTTTTTTTTTTTTTTTTTGCAAGAGGGTGTTTTGCAGGGAGGACCGTATTGATCCTGAAAATGCTTTAGTGATCGTCTACGTGTTGAGAGAGGGGTGGGGGTGTGACAGGGCAGGTCCTTTTGTTTAGGCCAGAGAGAGCAAAAACAGAGGCGTTGTTAAGGTAGCTTGCCAAGGGGCGAGGAGGGGGGGATGGTTGATGAGAAGCAGGTCACCTGTGTATTCCCCTTGTGTGTGTCTGTGTGTGTCTGTGTGTGTTTTAAACACAGCTGAAAAGAAGCATGTGGGGGTACTACAAGCTGTTCATTTAAGCTAGGTGGAAAACTGCATTCCCTTCACTTTCTGTTCTCCCGTCCGTGGAGCAAAGCCGTGGTTTTAAAAGCGTCACGTTAACAGATATTAATAAACGGGAGGAGGTAATCTGTGTTCTTTGCTTTTATATGAAGTTTTCCTGCAGAAGGATTGAAGATAACTAAAGCTCTCCTCCTTCGTTTCCCCTTCGAGCTTTTTCAGGCGACTTCGCCCAACTCTACACCAGCTGTTTGCTCCTTGCCTGACCAGTGAATCTGTACATGTATGATGAGACAGTTGCATAAAAAAAAAAAAACATCAGAAAGGAGCATTAAAACGGAAGACCACCATTAGAAAACCACTGATATTGGTTCAAGTTATTTTTCATAGCTAACCCTATTCTCAAACACATAACATGAAAACGGAGTAAGAAAAAGCCTACCAGTCATCCATGCTTTTAGCAGTAGATCGTTTTGCCTTTTAACTAAGAAGAATTTGAACTATTCTAGCTGAAATTACTGTAATTTAACCATTGCAACCAAAATAAATTGCAACGACCCAGTCCAGCAAATGCATCATGCCTTGTTCAAGATGTCTGCCCCATCTCTGTTGCGCGTTTAGCGTTTTCTGTACCCAATACCCTCCGGAGGAATAAAAAAGGGACAAATCTGTGCATTACTGCCACCTTGTGGTAGCGCCTGTAGCTTCACATGATGGCCACTTTGACAAATATTTGCACAATTCACCCAATTATTTCCATATTCACTTATTTATGACTTATGGCAACTAACGTCATACAGAATGATATTACCGTCCTGCACGTCTGACCTTCACGTTCATAGACATCCACTGTTAAAAAGCATGATATCAGGAAAGATGGAATTATAATACTATTGCTGACAATTATGATTATCCTTTCAATTAACCCACATTTCCCTGTGTTTATTCTATGATTACACAAAGTTGCCACCAGTAACCTATGGCAAGACAGTCACTAGAAATATACATCACGTGTGGATATTAATGCCCTTCGAAGGCATTACCAGAAATGTCTTCCATAAAGTCCATTAATTTGTGATAATGGACACCTTAAAGGCCATTATCCTGCTTATACTAGGTCACTTACGAATTAAATAAATATTAAACCAATTATTAATACTTTAATATTTCTTTCACCGTTAAAATCTTAAATTTTTCACAAAAAACAGCTGAGAGAACCATTTAACATCTCTTGTTTTGACACATTGCCAAGGTAACCAGCATCAACTGTCTCGCCGTTACCAGCTAACGATTGAGGCAGCGCGATAATTTACAACAATCAGGCTATTTGACCAAAACCTATTTTTAGAAGTGTCCTATGACACTTTTTAACGGACACCCTGCAGCCGATCAGAATCGAGTATTCACCCATACCACGGTATAAGGGCATTTAAAGTGCATCCAACTCAACATATTTAATATAATGCATGACTCCTGAAATATACAGCATCTTAATCAAAATACAGCATCCATCAGTCCTTTGCGATTGTAGAGCTCCACTTCAAAGTTACTGGCTTGACCTTTTTATTTTGTGACACCTTTATGAAGGTATTTTGATCCCTTTATGATCAGAAATATTTGTACATTATCGTAAGCAACCGGACGGTGTAACCTCAAGACTGAAACGTTTTCTAACTTCAGTGTAGGGGTGAAATAAAACAGATCTTAACCGTATTTTTGATTAGGCTGCGGGATGGTGGCAAACAAGAAGTGTGGATGTTATTGTTAAACACTGCGATGGTGACATGAACTGTGATTAGGCCACATTTAACTCACTGCTCACTTTCTCCTCCATCATCATGTCCCCAGAGCTCTCCCTGATATTTACCATCTCAGTTGCTAAGATCTACATCGGTTGTGGGCGTTGCCATCCCATTCAACTTGCCAAATATAGTATTGGCATGCAGGGATTGCATGCCTAATAACAAACCAAAAAATTTCTCTTTTTTCAACTTTTTCTAAAAGGTTTTGTAAATCTTTTAACTGTTCCGCCCAATTTTATTCCAGATTTTGAACAAGAGATGACCAAAAGACATCCAGATTTTAACTGCCAACCCCTACTGCCGTGACACCAGTTCTGTGTACAGGTACAATACAGTACATATCACAACAGATCGAGAATTTCAAGTGCAAACGGAGCCCCGTAGAAGCTCCTACATTTCCAATTTCCTAGTTTGACGGAAAACTATCTGGGGCAGCAGCTGTTTTCTCGCTAAAAGGAAGACTTCAAGATCCAAAATGGCAACTGCAGAACAGCAAGATAGCAACAAACTGCTCATCTGAACTTCTAAAAGGTCTGTATCTTGATAAGTAAGGTCACTTCTAGCTTTATATGAGTTCTTACAGTGTTCTAGTGCATTAAATGGTTGTGATGCCAATAAAAAGAAGGCATGGTCCCTGCGCACAAACATGAACAAACCCCACTAGTTGTGAGTTCGGCGTTAATTCACGTCCAGATGCGGGTTCTGAACCGAGCTGTGAATGGAAAGCTGGTTTAGTGAACAATGCTGACTCTCTCTGTGGCACATTCTGAAAAAAAAAAAAAAATGTACGTCAAAGACATGTTTTGTTTCTACCTGTGCTTTGTATGAACGTTTTCACGCCATTAGCCCGGGAACAAAAGTCTCACGCTTCTGTGTTCCTGTTTGCTCTGCTGTAACAACCCACAACGCACCGGAGGAACGGTTCCCCCCCTGAGAAAAGGTCTGTTTTTTTTTTAGTTCAGGAATATTTTTTCAAATCTAAATAGAAAAAAAATACATAAATAAAAAAAAAATAATAATAATAAAAAAACAAAAAAACTTCTGAACAAAATGGCCTCAGCTTTGTCAACAACACTTAAAAACCGGTTGAACTTCAACGGGACTGGATGGTTTAAAGGAGCTGCTTGTAAAAGTGTGACCCAAACCCCATTCAAAAAAAAAAAAAAAAAAAGAAGATGCACATAAACAAAATCTTTACTAAATCAATCTAGCTGTACTCTAGAGAGTGGCGTCTTACCATTCTCCCAGGACTCCCCTTGCTGTAAGTCTTGCATGATGCTATACTGGATCTGATTGGCCAGCTCTGGGAAAAGGGAAGGAGGGGACAAGGGAAGGGAGAAAGAGAGAGGAGAGGTGGGTGAGACCCTGTGTGGGGAGGGGGGGTGGGGGTGGGGGGGATGCACACCTCACGATGTTCTGTGTACACAGCCCAACCACCCCCACCACTCGACACAAAAGGAGGTTCCGGAGAACAAAAAAATAGGTAAACAGAAACTCATAGAAGCCTCCTGTATGCAACGCGGTGGTTCCCAAGACGGCAACAAGCTAACTGGGTTTCCAGCAGGGCGGGGGTTAATTAGAGAATGACAGAGTGGAGCCTTCACACCGGCTCATCTTACACTCTGCTTTTGTAAGCACCTGTGGATGTGTGAGTATACCCTTCCTAAAGCATCAGCGCTTAGAGCACATTAAAGACACACCCCTATGTGTGTGTGTGTGTGTGTGTTCATGCTCCCTGGGTCAATATTTGGAATAGTGAGGACAGCCCTGGTGCATTAGAGTGGATTAGGGAATGAAGGGACAGCCCCTGGCAGCTTTGCACCTCTAAGGGACTGGGGTTGGCTTGGGAGGAGGGGTGGGGGGGGGGGGGTAATCGTGCATGGGTGTGAGCGCTGTAGAGGCGGCGGTTCATGCAAATGCCCACCTGCTCTATATGCCTGTGCAGATCTGAGCCAACAGCCCTGCTAGGAGGCAGTCAGAGCAACTTGCTGGCTTTTTTTTTTTAAAAGAGTTGGTCGGTGGCCTCAGCGCAGCAAGAGCAGCAGCCACTCATAATAAAAAGTATTTTAATCCTGTAAACCACTTTTAGCTGGGCAGGTTTTTAAAAAAAAAACACAACAATGGGACTCTAAGCGCACAACAGCAGTTTCTACTGCTCTGACTCTACGAAGACTTTATAGTCCGACCTATTCACCAGACCCAGGTTTAGGAGAAAGGTTTTTTTTTTTGATACGTGCAAATTACAATAAATTGTGTTGATTGTTGTAAAAAAAAATAAAAAGATTTAAAAAAAATAAACAAAAACTGTGTAGAGCAGGCGCTTGAATGCCACCATTCAGACAACTAGGTTTCCATCCTCGCAGCCCGGCATCAAAACTGACGCCAAATGAAAGCCAGAAGCGTGACATCACTGTGGGAAACTGGGACAGCCAACGTTGCTGCACAATTATTCACAGGTTCAGACGGGAGCATGCAACCAGGCTGCAGAGCTTTAGCACTTACATCACAACAGCAACAAAAAAAAAGGTACTATTCAGTGAAAACCTTTCACCGTCAGCAAAAAAAAAAAAAAAAGGGACAAAGCATTCCAAACACTCTAGGTATTCTCAATTTATGCCTTTTAAAAAAGAAAACATTCAAGTAAAACATGTCTAACATTTAAGAGACTGAGACGTCTCTACAGGGAGTCCTAGAAAACTAGAGCGAGATAGCGTGGAAGATGCATCTTCACATACTGACGACGCTTAAGTAACACATCGTCTGTAAATGGGACAGGACAATTGGGTTGTTAAAAAAAAAAAAAAAAAAAAAAAAACATGAAGTGGGTTAGGAGAACTCCACATCAGAAAAGTGTGGTGAGTAACACTGAGCTCTGAAGCCATTTTATCACCAAGTGCGGATCCTGATATCTGGGTCTACACACAAGGTTACTTACCCCTTTGCATGATGGGAAAGCGAGAAAAAACACATTTTACCACACGACACTTACTTCGCATTAGCTGTCACACTGTCAGCTAATGCGAGCTTTAAGTGTTTGTGACCAGATACTTTGTCCTGCGTGGCTATTACTATCCACCACAAACTAGACGGTCACAGCAAATACACAGTGCGCTTCAATATCTTTATACAGTTGAACAAAAACCCTCTAGAGAGCGCAAGGGTGCACCCTAGATAGGGTCACATTTATCTTCTGTAAGGGAACATGATAGTGTGGCTACCAGGACGACCCTTGGGACCACTTATAGGTAAATCTAAGTGAATTGTTTAGTAGCGGCCAATTAGAGAGCTGTTTAAATGACGCCGTAGAGGAGTGAACTACACTGACTGGTCAGAAATAACCTCTATGAAGAAAACTGCGCCGCAAAATCAGAAGCCCTACCTTGTAATGCCTATCCGAATCTAGAAAATACATTATATTATAGATGCTAAACTAAAAGAAAATAGAACCCTACAGCCAGAAGTAGAGGGCGAGACCGGGTAGGAAAGGAAACAGAGAGCGCTCAGAAATCAACCAGTTTGCTGCAGGGGCTGAAAAACGTTGCACAAGCACAAAATTGGCAACAATCTAACAAAAATGTATTACTTTTAATTTGTTTCTCTCTCTCTCTCCACAACTAGGTTACTTGTTCTTTCAGATCTGGATCAATTTGACCTTTTGTCAAATCATCCCCCTTTTTTAATCAAATGCTGAATTTTGACCCATAAAACCCTTTACTGCTCATGGACTTTGACAATATTAATTTATTTATCATGCAAGTTACATATTTTGATAAATTACAGAACATAATAATTAGAATAAAATGCTATAACAAATAAACTGGTCAAACCTGGACTGAATTATTCTACACACTGCTAAAACGGAACTTAAAATAAGTAAAATGTTCTTAATACTTGTGTATTTGTCCTTGATTTGAGCAGGTAAATAAGATGATTTGCCAATGGAACAAGATTTTTGCACTTAAAATAGGAACAACTCATCTCAATCATCTTATTTCAAGTGCAGGATGTCTAATTATCTTATTTTAGGGGTCAAAATACTCATTCCATTGGCAGATAATCTTATTTACCTGCTCTAATCAAGGACAAATACACTAACTTAAAAGAACATTTTACCTATTTTTAGATCTGTTTTTGCAGTGCACCGATAACAGAAAACTCACCTGTGTACAAAAAGTTAAATAAAAGCTAAAAATCTCACACTTATCAGTTAATCATACAGGATTTTTTTTTTAAGAAATTTTACATTAAACCCTATTTCCACCAATAGGGGCTCTAATGACAGTTCGGGCCAATTCACTTATTGGTTATTTGAGAGATTATGTGACCTTCGATTAAACTAAACAAACTCATCCGCCAGCTCCTGCAGCTAGAAATTATTTATCAGCATAAAACAACCACAATTCCCTACAGTAGACCATGAACTGATTAAAAAAAGAAAACTGGTCGTCTGCGGGTGAGATGTGCCGAAGCAAGGTCAGTCCGAAGCGACCCGCGTCAAGGGGAAAAAGTCTGGCACAAACTAGGCCAAAACTGCAAAAAAAACTGCAAAAAAAACTGCAAAAAAAACTGCAAAAAAAAAAAAAAAAAAAAAAGCTAAACGGGGAAGGAAACTTCCAGAAGCTGCTCGTTTCTTATGATTTATGGGGATAGTTGGCATTTTGTTGTTGTTGGGTTCTATAAAGTTTTAAAACTGTTGATTTTTTTTTATATACTGTTGGATTTGTAGTGTTATTGAGTGCTCTGAAAGGCACTTCAAATAAAACATATTAATATTATTATTATTACATTTGTGGAAAGAGGTTTCACCCCTGAGGGTTTGTAGTAAACTAAAATCTTCACAGCGATAGAAGGCAACAATTTGATGAAAGTTCCTGTTTGAATCAATAATAAAAAAAAAAAAAATGTATATCTGTGGATTACAACACTACATTAATGTTTACTGAGTTTTCCCAGCCGACCACATCCATGCTGCGGACGCAAAAACGCATTAGTAAAAAAAAAAAAAAAACATTATTGTTCAGGGCGGATAATAATTTACTAACAACTTAGAGAGCTGGAAAAAGGACAGAAATCTAGCATCTGCAGTGCCGTGGCTCAAATGAGCCGAATTAGAGCGGACCGATGAGACGCAGCCGGCAGCTTTGACCATCGCCTCTTAATGTAGGAACGCAGACGTTGATCAGCTGAGAAAACAACAAACTCTATCGCCACAAGTGAAAAGCTTGGCCTGTTAATGTCTCCTAATAGTTTGAGGATCTCTTCTGTTTTCTGCAAACTATGCGATGACATCCTTCTGCTCGAGGTGAAGGAATTACTGCTGATAATTAACTCAACAGGAATTATCCCTTTCAAGAAGGAGCCCAGGTCATCTTCTGAGTCCAAAAGGGGAAAAAAAAAACTGCACCAGAATTGCACGTTTTAGCTTATAGTTTGTAAAAATTACCTCCAGTTCTAACAGCAATATTTTTATGCGTTTATGACGATGTCGAATAGTCATAAACACATGACTTTAATGTGCCACATTAAAAACAAAAGTGTCTTTCGGGAAACCCGTCTACATGGACACATCTCTATAATCAAAGGTTCTCAAAAGAGATGCACCGATATCCGATACCTGGATCGGATATCGGTTCAAATATTGACTAATTAGCCGGAACGGAGATCGGATGGATGACGCTGATCCAGCATTCCGATCCAGTCATTTCTTTTTTTTTTTATAATCATACACAGCAATGCAGTTTCGGCGATCTAGTCACTTCTATGTTTGCAACGGCAGATACGCAGAGCACGCACAGCAGCTAGCGGTGAGCAAACACAGGGCAACATGGAGCAGGTGCCGGACCGAGCCAAGTCTGCTATTTGGAAACATTTCAAAGTCGATGCGCCAACAAGTCCGACGGCACAATGCAGCATCTGCAATGCGCAAGTTACAAGGGGGGTGATAAGGTAAATTCAACACCACAAACTTAAATAAGCACCCAATAACCGATATGCTTAGCCCAGATATCGATTGGGGCATCTCCAGCAAACAGAGCAACTGGACCGATCAAAGTCTGGTATTTGGGAACATTTCAAACTTGATACGCCAACAAGTTTGAATGCAACGTGAAAATTGCGAGTGGTGGTGATAAGGTTGGTAAATTCAACACCACAAGCATGGCAAGGTATACAGTAGTATCATCTCAGCCCAGGTATTGGTATCGGATTGGAAAAAGCCGGATCGGTGCATTTCCAGTTCTCACAGAGTTTAAAGCTTCACAATAAAAGGGCCTATTTAAACTGAATGAGATGAAGCGGCATTTTCTTCGACTATCAGACTATTCAGGAACCAGCCTCCATCTTTCTTTGGAAAAATTTGCGCAAATGAATAAACAGAGCTGAGCGATAAAGATGTGCGAAGAACTTGGAAAAAAAGTGAACCGGTCTTTGACTAGGCTATCACATCACCCCGGACCTCTTCTCGTGCACGCATTACTAGAGCCATTGGAGGAGTCGGAGGCACTAAGAGCATTCAAGTGCATTTAGGAAGGCCTGGGGGAGCAACAGTTTCCCCTGCTTCCTTCATTATCCTGCATCAGGGAGGCCTTTGCTCTCAAACATACTGAAAGCAGTTCTCCATTTCTGCACACCATTTGTGCCACACATACACACACATACACACTCCTCCCCCCCGTCCATACCACTTCACTTAATATGTGATATCATTAGGGGCTAAATGGGACGGGCAGAAGGAGGCGGTTTGAGCCAGGAGATTACCAAAGGCACTGCACCCAGAATAGATATATAAATAAATATATAACCCCCCCCCTCCAAGGGTATGTTAAACAGAACAATATACAGATTAAGAGATACAGGAAGGTAGCACAAGGTAAAATGATAAGAGAATTGGAAAAAAGAACAATGTTATCAACCAAAAAGGCCTAAATGTGAAAGGAGGGCATCATTCAATACAGTGGTGGCGATAAAAAAAAAAAATTATTATTTATTTATATATATATATATATATATATAAATAAATAATAATTTTTTTTTTTTTTTCTCTTTTTTTTTTCTTCCTCTCCCCTCGTTAAAATTCAGAAAAAAAAATTTGAATCTAAAAAGCAGAAATGGTTGAGGGGGCAGATAAACAGCAAGCTAGTTGGGTAACAGTACCGCTGGACACGGCTCTTACAAGCCCTCACTATGACTACAGAATCAATCATAACACGTCACTCAAATAAATAGGAAGCAGAAAGCTACAGAGTAGGAGTAAAAAGCTCCAACATGAACTTTTATGGCTACACTTAAACCGTTTCAGCGAGAAAAACCCCCAGATTCGTTCACAGATTATTTATATCCCTACATTCCTTTCACAACATTTCTGACATTCTTGTATCATCAGCAGCATGCAAATAAGATGCATAAAACGGGTCAACCCCAAAATGTTAGTCCAACTGGTCTTTGTAGGACATTCTTCTCTGACCCTTCTCTGACCCCGGCCATTGTTAATCTTTAGGTACTAGAAGCTTATGTACTAGAGGCTACTTAAACATGCAAAGCACGTTAAACTGAATGCCCTCCCACCCCGGCTGTCTCTTTCCAGAGCTTCTCATTCACAGATCAGCTGTAAGATTGCGACCAATAAACTCTTTAAAACCAGAAAGTGGGCTTGATACGTTAAGTAGCAAGTGAGCGAGCTGAGGTTGAGCTTCGTGTGTTAAAAACAGGTAAAAACGGACGACACTAAATATCAGCGTAGCTTAAATATTTCTAGTCTGCAGTAATGAGATCAGGACTATTGTCGTCCAAGGTGAGGCAACTGGAGAACCAGCAACAAGGGGAAGGCAGCCAAGGCCCGCTGATACCCAATCAGAACTGCTCAGCTTATGATAAGATTTAAACTGTTTATTGATAGAAAAATGTCAGAACACACAGAACAAAAAGTCTTGCAGAGTATGGAGCTCTGGAGCGGCAGAAAAAGGTTTAAAAATATCTATATTTTCCAGACTATAATCTGCTCAATACTTAATACTGCTCCCAGTTTTGTAACATCCAGAACATTTTAGGGTATAAATCATTTTTATGATTTATGTTTTACAAATTAGAAAAGTCATGAAGTTGGCATCTGATCTGGCAAAATAGAAAAGGGTTATTTTCCCCTCACTTTTTAAGATTACGGTTAAGGGTGGTTTCTTTTTAAAGTAGTGTTTCTGATTCCTAAGAATCATTTTTAATTTAAAAGGATGACGCAAATATATAAGCATCGATACTTCGTCTGTTATCTAAACAAGACTTGGTGTGTAAGAAGAACCATAGTTCCAGTTTAAAACCCTAATCCAACAGGGTGTTGATGCCAATAAAATAAAAAAGGCCTTTTTATTGTTTAAATGAGTGCACATCTATCAGAGTCACTGAAATATTATTTAACGTAAAAAGCCTTTGAATTTTCAGAAATAAGTTTGAATTCAGGTAATAAAACAGGAAATAAAGAGTAGGATCTCAAAAAAAAAAAAATCAGATTTTTTTCTCCCAGATTTATTTAGCCTTGGAAAATTAATGAATCAAAGTGATGCGAGACTACTTCAAAAACCCCAGCAGCTAAAATATCCGACAGTGGAGACAGGATCAATAAAAGAAGCCGAAATGTTTGAGGCTGAAACAATTCCTCGAATAATTAAAAAGTACCTTAATTACCAACGAAGCCTTGAGGCGTCATTAAATTCGGTTTAACTATTCAGGGCACTGAGTTACGGACGGGCGGTCATTCGTGTTGCACAACGCTCTCACTTCCGCTAATAATTGCCTATGCTGCTGATCCATGGATGCCAAGTGCGTTATGCGTGTTATTACCTCTGGGGATGGACGGCAGGAGTCAAAAAGAAGCGAAGTGTCAAATGTGTGTGATCACTTTATGCCTGACAGAAGAGATGGCTACCCCCAAAAGAGAACGCCACTCCTAAGGAGGGGCGTTTATTATCGACCAGCGCTACAGAGGCCGACCAGAAAGACGTTTCTTACTGAAGGAACGCTTCCGTCAACAACAGATGTCTGCTGAAAAGTGACGTTTCATCCACAAATGACTCTGAGGGCCGATGCTTTGCAGGGAGTTTGTCCCAGCTCTGCTCGCAGAAGAGCTTTGTGTTGATTGGCCAGCACGGCGGCCATGCAGCCAATCACACGAGAGTATACGGGATAATACCATTATGTAAAAACAGAGAGGGGGGGGCAGATGATCCCCTGCGGTGAGGAGGGCGGGTCGTGTTGAGCCTGTAGTAGAACTACGAGGGAGACCCGAAAGTGAAGCAGCGTCTGCCTGCAGCTTAATTAGGAACAACAAAGTAGAGCGCTTTCACCGCAAAAATTAAAAACAACAACAACAACAAAAAAACTTAAGAGCAGGTTCCACCACAAACCTGCATAGACATGCCAGACATGCGTTTCCTACAGCGCAGCGAGGGGAGACTTTGGCTCTGGTTATGTTGATTTATTTGCAGATTTTTTTGTGCATTAAAAAAACAAAAACAAGAATGTACTACTATAAGGGTTCATTTTATTTGGACATTATGCTTTTATGATGTAAAGATAAATCTCTTTAAAATCCACAATGCAAACTAATCTTTATGCTTATGACACTTTGATGTCGGTTCGTGCTTTTTAGCTGCCGATGCCAACTTTGCTACAGATGCACACTGAAGACAAGCTAGCATGTTGCACTCTAAGCAATAAAAATGATTAGGGATGCACGATATATCTGCATTAACATCGGTATCGGCCAATGTTAGTCATTTTCTAACATATCGGTATCGGTCCGATAAGTAAAACTGGGCCGATACGAACAACAGATGTTGTTTCAGCTAGTTGCCCTTTGGGGGAAGGGACGGGGTTGGTCATGCGGTTTTTGTTTGGTCATGTGACCGTGATGCAGGCCTGGATTGTGGGGTTTTTAAATGAAGCAGAGATGCCATGCTAGCCGCTGGTTGTTTTTCATGGCGTTAAAAGAGGACATACGAAAAGCAGTGTGTAAGTCTAGATTATAACTCACATTAAAAATTCTGCTATTACAGTTTTTTAGTCAGTACAAAACTGTACAAAATTTAACCGTCACAAAAATGTGTGTATGTGTTCGCGCACACGCACAAAAATCAGTTATTGGACTTGACAGCAATATTGATACGGGCCGATATTTTCATATCGGTGCATCCCTAAAAATTATGTTTATTAAAGGAATTGAGTTGTTAACTTGCAAGTACTTAGATGAAATATCTGCAGAGTGTGACATTTTTTCAGCCAATTAATAGATGAATCTTCAGAATAATCGATAAAATAATCAATTACTAAAAATAATGGTAACCTGCAGCACCTAGAAATGATTTACCAAATGTTCCTATTCAAATGAATAAGAGGATCTGTTTTGGTTGCTTGACATTACGATAAAAAAATGTTTTTATATTAGCCCAATTAATCATTTGTTAAAACAAGTCCAACTTCTTAAGTTTACTTTAGAACTAAGAGTTAAAGGATCTCTCCTTCTGACGACAGCTTGGTGCCAGATAGCGCCCAGAGACCTGCTGCAGTGATACGGCTCAGTGTTACTTTGACCTACTTGATAATCATAATGTTATGACTTAAGGGTGCATTCAGTTCATAGTACATCACACAGAAACGTCACGTTCAGCCATGTCTCGATCTCCTCACTGAGTGGAATGACGACGGTAAACTAAACCGTTTGCCTTACCAGCATTTTCAGAGAGTGAGGAGAAGTCGTCTCTGGGGTAGGAGGCCGACGGCTGGATGAGCATCCCCTCGTCGAATCCTTCTTCTGGCTCTGGCTGGAAGTTGTAGACGAATCGCCTCGTGGTGGTCTGTTTTTTCCTCCGCCCGCTTCCCACGGCCGCGTCCGACGCCTCTCGGTTTATGGCGGCGGGCGCCGACGCCGCGCACGTGACCGGCTCGTTCCAGACAAAGTACTGCGTCTGGCTGCTTGCCGCCCGGATGTCATTGGTCTCTGCAGAATCAGACGAGGTGTCATTGTGGTGGCTCCAGTTACCCGAGGCCCCCGAGGTCACGAGGGCACAGCCCTCGGCCCCGGCCGCCGTCACCTCTACGTCGCTGGTCTCCTCCTTTACCCTGCCGTTTACGTCATTCTCTTCGACTGCGTCCTTGGCTTGGTTGCCGCTCGCCTTGATCGACAGCTTTGACAGGATGCTCGTGGCCCAAAAGTTGCTGGGTTTCCGGTCCAGCCCCCTCTGGCCGTCTTTGGCCACCGTTTGCCTCTTGTTGTAGTCCACCACCACCGAGTCGGGAGCCTCCTGCTTAATGCTGATGTTGAGGGCGTCCTTTATAAAAGCCCTGCACGACTGTACGACCTCCGTCATTTGGAGGTAACTCGCCACGGTCATCACCTCGATGGCGTTTTGGCTTGTGAGCAGCAGGTTTCCGGAGTAGAGGAAGTCGAGGATGACCGAGAAGCCCTGCACGGCAGCGACGTCAAGGTGTGTGACAGTGGCCTGGTCCTGCGCCTCGCTCTTGGTCAGACAGTAGAGAGTTTTGAAGTAGCGGCTGCCCGCCACCAGGATGTTCTTGTGCGCGCGGAACACCTGGCCCGAGACGACTATGTTCACGTCGCAGAGGATGCCGCTTTTGCGCTGTTTGTCCAGCTCTTGCAGAAGCTGGTAGCAGTAGGAGTTCTCGTTGGGCTTGTTGCGGTAGTCGTCCTCTGAGGAGTTAGTGGAGGGGCTGGTGTTGTCCGACGGTCTCACGGTCTCCTTATAAGCAGAGGGGGAGAGAAAAGAAGAAGAAACGTTAGTGGAGAACGCGACAAACAAATGAGCTCTCCCGGTGTTAAAACTGAGACGCTTTGTGGTGCAACGATGCATCCCCGCTCACGAGGCGAGACGATACAAAAACAAGGTCTACACTGCAAAAACGGATGTAAAAATAAGTAAAATATTCTTAAAGTTAGTGTATTTATGCTTGATTTGAGCAGGTAAATAAGATTATCTGCTAATGGAATGAGTATTTTGTCCCCCAAAATAAGATAATTAGATATACTGCACTTGAAATAAGATGATGGAGATAAATTGTTCCTGTTTTAAGTCCAAAAATCTTATTGCTTTAGCAAATCATCTTATTTACCTGCTCAAAACAAGGACCAATACACTCATTTTAAGAACATTTTACCTTTTTCTAGTTCACGAGCAAGGAGCGGCTTCAACAAACTTTTAACAAAAGTTATAAACAAACTGAAGTAGAAGAGCATAATTCAGTCGAGGCTTAACAACAGTCTTGGGTATAACGCTTTTAAGAAAAATTTAATCGTGTTCTGCTTCCACAAAAACTGTGGAATAGCCCTTTACAGGGTGTCAGACAACCACACTTCAGATTTAAGACAGCTGTGTTATAAATTTAAAATGTGTGTCAATAAAAAAAACAAAGCTAACTTACTAACTTAGATTTAATTAACCGTAAAGTAAACTTTTACTTAGTCCACTACTAATTTTTTCCCTCTGGAATGCGAGTCCATTGCTGGTACCCTTATATTGCTGCATTTCAGCTTTATAACCGTGACTTTAGACAGGTTTAAGACAACTACTGAAAGACCTGTTTTCCTAACCAAACTTTGTTAAATATACACACTCTAAAGAACAACGCATTGTAAAAACTATTTCATAGATTTGAAGAAATAAAAGAATGAAATTAACGACCTAATGTGGAAGATCTGGAAGTATTTGATCATTTAAAGCCTAAAATGATAACGTTTAGATTATTACATTTTTAGTTGTTAACAACATTGGGAGCTAATGGTTAATGCTTTGCACATTGTTTATTCTTTTGAAAATGATGGCAAAAAAAAAATATTTCAAAGTTTTGGAGCTTCTTCCGTGCCGATATGACCTAGTGTCAGCAGCCATATAGTCCTTTGTTTGTGCCCCCCCACCACCACAAAGACAACACTTAGGTCAGGACAATTTAGCAATTACTTCAGAATAAAACATTTTCTAAATAAGAGTCAAACATGTATATAAAAAAAAAAAAACGGTGTGTCGGGCTTAAAGGCGGTACCTCAATATCTGGGGCTCCACATGGTTTAAACACAGAATATATTGAATAGAAATCATTATTTACGTTAGAGCGTTAGATAATATAAATGTGAAAAAAGAATTTTTTTCTCATTTGCCCAAAGCTATTGTTAAAACAAATTCTCAGCTCTCTGCATCATCTTCCGATTGTCTTTGTGTCACGCCCTGCCGGAAATCTCGCACAAATCTAGGCGCACAAACAGGTTTTCGTCCGTCTGTTTATATACAGTGGAAACAAGCGCACACGCATCCCCTTGGCTGCCCGTCTGACACCGCAGCACCTGCCCTTAAAGAGGCGGAACAGGTTCAACAGGCTACTGTTACGAGGGGGGGGGGGGGGGGGGCAGGTAGGCAGGTAGGCAGCCAAATGCATTACTTGAAGGCTCGGTCGTAAAACAGCCATGTAACAAACCGAGTAGTTTCCTTAAACTAACGTTCGACCTCATAACGTCACATTTAAAAAGAAAGAAAAAAAAACAAGAAAACAATACGTGTAATGAAAGCCTTTATTAAGCAGTTAACCCGGGGGCTCCTTTTGCTTCAGGTTTTTCCAGGTACGTACGCTTCATTAAATATTTTAATGCGTTGCCCAAAAATGCCCTGGAACAAGCCCAGACGCGCCGGAATGAGAGCGCGGGGGTTAAAGCGATAATACGGATCAACCCTCTGGGATATACGTCCCACTGATTTCAACATACATTTGACTTTATAGCTCTTCACCTCCTAACAATCTATTTTTTCCCCTCATAGTTGTCGGAACGTACGACAACCAACAGGCCTCATGTACAATCCCCTTGCGTAGCGCTACCCTGCAACACATCCCACTCACCCGGGTTTTCATACAGCAGGGAGGGAGGAGGTGGAGGGGGTGGGGGGTGGAGGGGGTGGGGGGGCAGAGAGCCAGCATTATAAGGAGCAGAAGACAGCGCGCACATACAGGCAACACATGCGTGTGCTTCCTAAATACGCCGCATCGTTAGAACCCGCAAGGGTCCGGTCGAAGGGAATCTTTTAAGTGCTCCCCCCCACCCCCAACAACAACAACAACAACGTAAAGCCTTTTTCAGACGCTGAACGACATGTAGGCGCTTTGGTTGTTTTCTCTTTTCCTACTGATGACACACAAGCAGAGCATAGATCTCTGGCTCATTTTCGAATGGCACAGCAGATGTCCTAATCCAGAATAATTCACATTGCTCTTGCCCCGCATTTTTTTTTTTTTTTTTGGCCCCACCCACAACCATCTCTGCCGTGCACACTCACATGTATACAGGGGGGAATAAAGCCACACACACACACACACACACACACACACAAACAGCTGGGGTTTCGCCCGAGTAATTCAGATTAAATCCATTTCTCTGAGGTCCCCACCCACCCAGCCCCCCGACTCCCTCCACACTGCGGCTCTTGTCCAGGGCAGCCCGGGCACAGAGGGCTGTAGGGAGGGGGGGTGTGGGGTGTGGGGTGGGGCGCTGGCTTATCGGCCTCTGCCACAGCTGGAGGGGGTGGGGGTGGGATGGAGAGAGACGGGATAGAATAAAATGAGAGGCAGAACGAGGGAGAGATGATGCGAGTGGAGGTTGGGTAGTGGGTGGACATGGCTGAGCAGGAAAAAAAAAAGAAAAAAAGGATGCAAAGACAGAAACTGATAAGAGCTACAAGATGTGTTGCAAAGGTTTGTGGGAGAAAATAATAAAAAAAAAACAGAAAAAGAAGTATATAAAGAGAGAGAGTTATATGTTTTTAGTTTAAAAAAGGACAGGAACTAAAGGGCAGCGACTCAGAAAAAGCTAAAAAAAAAAAAAAAAAAAAAAGATTTGTGAAAAAACGGGCGGCGGAGACGACGCGGAGCGAAGGGGCACAGACAGAAAGCGAAGCGCCACAGAGAAGGAGTTGTTGGGTCACCCCATTTTAGCATTCACAATAGCCTGCGCTCTCCCCGAGGCTCATTGTTCACTCACTGTGGGCCTTTGTAAAAAGGCTTGGCACTCGACTCTCTTATTACACAGCAGCTCCCACTGACAAACGCAGAAAGGAGCCCCGGCGCATGTGGGTGAGTGGAAGAGGTCGTGGCTGGGAGGAGGAAAAATGATTCCGTGATGTACGCCATCAAAAGCGCGGCCGAACGGTAAAAAGCAGAGGTGCAGCGAGGCGGTCGGCTGGTGAAACAAGGCGTGGGCAATTTCCTAGCTTGGCTGGCCAGTCGGAAAGTCAAAAAAATCTGTCTGGTTAGTGAACGCACCGCAAGGTTAGGGTCACCAGGTTAGTGATGGGAACACTCTTCAGTGGGGAAGCTGTGACCGTGAGGAAGAGGACTTAGAGTTAGCCGTTATAAGGACCGGGGAGGTGCTTAAAATGAATAGAGTGGTAGCTGAGATGCATTGAGCCGTTTCAAAGGGAAGCAGCATTTTTTACAGCTTCAGGCCGTTCCAGGGAGTCATTTTACTCTCTCACTACTTTGCTCAGTGCATTAGCCTCTTCAATAATAGCATGTTTTACATCAGTATGTATTTTTGCAAGATTGTGACTAAATGTACAAAGATAGATTCACAGAAATTTTTACTTTTCATTTTCACTCTTGTAATGATAGCAGAGAAATTAGCTTTTTTTTTATTAAACAGAAATCAGTTACAAAACTTTAAAAAAAGTATATTAAATACATTTCCCATGTGATATTGGACGACGTAAAACTCTGAATAATACAAATAAAAGCTGATGAGTACAGAGAGTAATGCTAACCGCTAATATAAGAGCCTACGAACCGCATAAAATGCTAAATTATTTTATCAATGCTTAAGAAAAATAAAATAAAATAAAAAATCAACAACAATAAAACCGTAAGAAACAGCTACTGGCCCACACTGGATAGAAATATCTTCAATTGGTCATATTAAAAATAAACTACAAACACAAGCAATCAGAAATTGATACAAGCTTTCAGGTTAGATCGCACAGGTTTTTTTTTTTTAACCTTTATTTAAAACATCTCTTGTTTTGAAAGGCATTAAGAGTCGATCTATCCTCGCGCTGGATAAGTTGCTTCATCCTGGCCTCATCAGCGGCAGCATCCCTTCTCCAGATGTGCCACGTATGAGCCGAGAGCTTAGAGAAACCAGCCGATCGACCCTGTGCAGCAGATGCTGGAGGCAAAAACCTGCCTAAGCCAAGAGAGAATGCAGGGACAGGATCCACCTCTGCCTATAGTGACGTGGCCAAGTCCTCATTCGCACCAGGGCTGGTGAACAATGAAAGGCCAAAAAAATAAATTAAAAAAATACAGAAACCTGGGCAGGATGAAAGGGAAAAAGTTTTGAAAAAAATCAAACGCATGCTGCCAAACAGCCGATGGTTTGCAGGTGCAATAAATGAATCAAGATAGCCTTAAACCTGAGCTTAGCAATGCAGCAAGAAACGTACTACTTCTAGAAAATAGACCACAAACCCAAACAAACCACAAAGCCCCAAGGCTGGCAGAACACATGCATAAAAAAAAAAAAAAAACACTCAGACACCACGAACACGGTCATGTGACACAACTCTTGTCTCCGTGCAACATAAAGACTCACTGGAGCCAACTTCCACGCACACGTTAGCTTCTATTTGCACACCCATAACACACCCCCCCAAATTTACCCACCATCCATCCCGTCCCATGACCAGCCCAGGCCCGAGGCCATCTCCACCACTCACTGCCTAATTCTGCTGCATCCTTCGCTATGCCTGCCCGACCCCCCCCCCGCCTCACCCGGCCCGTCTGTCCCCTAGATGCTAGAACAATATCGCAGTGTGCGTTTGGCCCAAGGTGTGGGAGGGCTGCACTCAGTGTCTCCCTGTGTCCTGACAATGCTAAAGAGCTATGGCGGAGGGGGTGCAACAAGAAAGGGTTGTTTTTTTTTTTTTTTTTAAACAAGAAGTATTCTCCCCCAGGCTTCACCCCACCCATTCCCCTGACCTGCACCCCCCCCCCAATAAACGTCCCATCTATCTGCCAGGCACCAGGCTGCAGCGGGTGTGTCTTCTTCCCCATTTGGGGAGACGCGGCAATTCTGAGTAAGCCTTTGTCATAACCAAATTTAGAGGGGGTGAAAATGACTTAACAGCTCTGAAAATATCTTAATTTCCTTTCTGAGAATGAACTGCGTTGATCTTATCTCCCAACGCGCTAAAGACCACCAAAAAAAACCAACAGAGGCAAGATTTGCAAAGGTACAAGGTCGGAGATTTTATCACTTTGTTTAATTCTAGCCTGGATAGAGCGGATTCTATTAGCGGGGCGACCAGTAGCAACAAAAACGAGGAGGGAGTGAAGGGAGAGGCCAGATGGACAGAAGTGAAACAAGGTTGATCTGACAACTCAATGCATCTCTGTGTTAGACGGCAGAAATGGAAACACTGCTGTAGAACGAACGGTTTGGGTCGTAGAATCCAAAGTGAGTGGGCCGGAGCGACGCAGAGGAGTTGACACATACTTGATTACTCTTCTGAGGAAAGATGAGATAACAGTACCTCCTTACGTAGCATTTTTTGAGTGGTTTTAACATCTTGCATAAAAAAAAAAAATTTAAGAAAAACATTGCTGGTTCAGCACTTAATGCTGAAATATTTGATCTGAGAAACCCACGACCTACTCCCCCCCCCCATCCCGTCGTACCCTCTCAAAAGAGAGCAGATCTGAGCATAAGACGGCAGGGAGAGAATTAAGAACAACAGCACCCTTTTTTTTTCCCCTTCTTCCTCCCTTTCTCCGAAGGATACCCACGTTTGCCACAGCTGCCCGGGTGCACCGAGGCCAATTGAGTTAGCTTTAACAAATGCAGCAGAGGCCTGACTAACATCGGGAATGAGTGAAGAGAACAAGACGTTGTCTCATGGCGCCCTAATTCGCCTTTAATGTGCTGCCTCACAATGCTGCCCAGCTTCTATCATCGTGTTCAAGAAGCGCTCTGACGGAACGTCCAAACAGGGACGAGAAATAAAAACCCCCGTCGACTTTAAGGAAATACGGCAAACCAAGCACAGAAACTGGGTTCTGTAGCTCAAACAGACCCTTTAAGGAGTGCCTTGTTGCTAGGGAGAAGCCACGGCAAGCCCCTAATCCACTCCTACTGCTCTCCTTACCAATTAGAGATGTGTACAAGTTAGCGGATGACTTTAAGTAACTCTGATTAGCGGCTGCGCGTACAAAAAAGGAAGGGGACTAAATGTAGTAGTGAAATCCTCTCTGCTCACAAGTCAGCCAAACAGGCCCCTGTTCCTAATTCTCCTGACAGCGTGGGCCGCCGTCGGACCACGAGGCGGTGCGCGGTCGCGTTCAAGGACCGGTAAACGTGGGCGCCGGTGGGCGGACCAATGCGTCGAGCCGAGCAGTCCGGGGCTTGTTTATATAAATATATATGAGGTCAGAGAGAATTTGCTGTAGATGCGTCGCCTGCGCTATAATAAAATTAAGTAACCAATAAAGAAAAGGGACCTCATGCATATCAGCAATTGCATACTTAAACTATAAAAGCGCCTCGACTTTCTGCAGTTAACAGCATTCAGTATGAGGATACTGACCATAAATTTCTCCCTCCCTCAACCTCAGGGTGACTACCTAATCTTTACAGCCCGATATAAAAAAAGAAGTCATCTCAAAGTCAGTTAGCATAAGACGAGCCTTTTTGTGTAAGGGAGTTGTTTACGTTCGGTCTTGTACTTCTTTTTTCCTTCCCCCTTAACCTGCATATGAGGGTTTTAAATATTGAGATTATTTTTGAATCAACTTGAAGTTTATTGCGAGGTAAAGCGGTTATATGACTCTAATAAATAATATCCACAAGCAGAAGTTTGTTCTGAGCTGTATGGGTTTGACCAGGGTCCATGATCGTATTTCAAACTGGGTTCAGAACCAAACTAAATGAGAAGTAAATGTGATACAAAGTTTTCAGATAAAAAAAAAAAAGCAAAAACAACAACATAAAATCAAGGTTTTACATCACATTCCAGCAATGTTTATGACATTATTTATAATTTGTACCTTGCAAGACAAATAAAACTGATTCACAGCGGTATTAACAGGTACGAAGACGATCCACAGCAATTCCCGCTTTGCATACCAATAATATATTTGGCCAGTTGCATGGAAATCCACTGCTCCGGACCAGATTTTAGCGACAAAGATGCTTGAGCTCAAAGTGACTCCAAATGCGTGTTTTGTTTTTTGTTGTTTCTAGAGATGCACCAGTCGATCGGACGATTTTTGCCTCGATCGCCTGTGATCTGCAAGTCAAACTAATGTTTTTACCTAAGCTACATGCATCACCCTGCTGTCAACCAATAGCATGCTCTTTTTTTTTTGAGGGAAAGAAATCTGATGAAGATTAAGGAGACAAATGCTTTAAAGCATAAATGGGGATTAACCTTGTAATTCCTTCATGTTCTGATGAATTAAAATTGATCTCTATCAAGTAACCCCCCTTCTTCTTTCATTCATACAGTGCTTTAAGTGGTAGCTCGGCCATTAAAGAAAACAGGAAACGGGTAACGGCTTAGAGAATCGACGCATCTCTTGATGCCACCCAGAACCTAAAAACCCAGCAGTATATGAAAACATCCAGGTGACGCCGAGCTATTAGATTACCGACACCTATATCGCCCCGGCTCCTCCCTTGTTGTAAGGGTCGCCTCTGGGCGAAGCAAGCTGTCAGGCTCCGGGGCCGACATGATTTACTCCCCTCCTCTTGTTCAGCCCCGCAAGTGACACCATCTATGGATTTTGGGGGGTCATTCTCGCACAATGCCTCTAATTTAGCTCCCTAAAAGGGAGGAGTAGGAGGAGGCTGGTGGAGGAGGAAGAAATGCTCCAAAGGTCACCCGTGACTGCAAGGCAGTGGAGTTTGCGTGAGAGGCAGAAGGAGGAGGAGGAGGAGGAGGAGGAGGGGGGTTGGGTGAAGGGGTGCGGCTCCCCAAAGGCTGTCAGGGTCGAGCCCTTGCCATTGTGCGACCTCTGGGCGATCAAGACAGCTCGCACAGCCTTCTACCAGACACGATTGCTGCCCCCCCCTTTTTACGTTTGAGAAGCACAGCTTTCCCGATGCATTCTGAGAGCCAACCTGTGGTGTGTGTGTGGGGCAGGTGTCAAAAACAGGAGCAGGTGCAGCCTTTCTGATATTTCAATGGGGGGGGCGCTTAATTTTAACACCTTGAAAGCGCTTCCTCGGCGACCATCTACAAGCGATCGACTTGCTGTTAATGACCACCTACCTATACAAGCCTGACAGCAACGCCTTAAGCGGCTAGAAAGCTAGGCTAGCTGGTTAGCTCGAGCTAGGAGGCTAAAGCTAACCAATTAGCCGGGGGAGGGATTGGGAAGCTTATGTAAAAGCCTATTTTCGCCTTAGCTTTATTTTTTTTTTAAAGTTCTTTCACGTTAAAACAAACAAACAGCGATAAACCAGGCGACGAGTTAATAGTTTGACAGTTGCCCGACTGGTATTTCGTGTTCCCGCAGGTAAACGGAAGCGGCGCCAGCTAACGTTACCTGTTTGGTGGGGTCATTTCTCCCGTGCTCGGAAGACAGGTGATGTCTCAGCAGCAGGGCCCGCTTGTAGTTGCGGCTCCCCTTGACGAGCTCGTCGCTGTTTTTAGTGGCAATGTTGTGGCACCAGGAGCAAGACATGAGTCCCGTCTCTTGGCAGAATTTGAGCCACGGGAAGTCTTGCAGCCACGAAGCGTTGAACAGTGAGTGTTTCTGAAGCAGCGTCTGCGGTCTCATCTCTACCCCCGATTTCCTGGAACCGGGCTCGCCTCCCCTCGCCACGCTCCGGGACTCTTGTCCTTCTCCGGCGCTGTCGGTGGGACCGTTCCCCGCCGCACAGCTATTCCCGTCGTCTCCTTCGACCGAGCCCGCACGGTCGTCCCCGGGTGCCCAGCTGCCCCCTTCCGGGTCCTCTTCCTCCTCCGCCTCGGGCTCCGTGCTGTCGCTGACAGACCCAGCGCCCTCCGCTCGCTTCTGCGACGGTCCCTTCGCCCCCAGATCCCTGTCGTCCTCTTGATCCGGCCTATTCCCGTTAAAATGTCGGTCTTGACAGGCCGGGGCCTCCCAGCTGTTACAGTTCCCCCCGCCGATGCCGCCGGAGCCCGTTAACCCAGCCGAACCACCTCCTCGGAAAGCCAGGGACCTGCGATTTCTCTCACCGGACATGTTTTTCTTTATATATATATATAAAACTATCTTCACTTTCCCCAGCAGTGTCTATCCCTCCGGCGAATAAACAGAGTGTTTGGAAGCGATGTCTTTCTCCGAAAGAGATGGTCCGCCGTCGTTTCTTTTCCCCGCCTGGCCCTCCCGGTGAGAGTATGTAGGTTATGCGGAAATAAATAAAGGTTTTAAACGCATAATGAATTTCAGGGTTCTCGCTGCGTCCGCGCAGGCCCCGCAGAGGTCGAATGGCAACGACTTTCCTCCCCACAATGCACCTCGACCAGAGCGGTGGGGGGGAGCGGCCGGAGAGGCAGAGGAGGAAGGGGGACGGCTTTAAAGGGAGATGGGGGTGCTGTTAATCTGCAAGGGTTCTTTGTATATTAAGGCTGCACCCATTTTCCGCATGCTTTTCATCTTTTGACTTTGCTTGTTCTCGGTCTATAGAAGCAACACATGTTCCCCTCTTTAGCCCTTGTGCAAAGCATTATGACCACAATAGTCATATGATTTCTGCAGGAATGCACTGCTGGAGAGGCGTTAAATAAATAAATAAATAAATAATATAGTATTCTGTACTACTTTATTCGCGAAAATAAATTGATACATCCCGGTGAATGCATAAGTGGACTTTGTCAATTCTAATTCATGAATGACATCAGTAATGTTTATTATAAAAAATATTTTACATTGTTTGGGACAATACTGAAGCTAAGTATGAAAATAGCAGTTCCTGCTTCAGACCCTCCAAAAAAAAGGGTCACATAGTGATATTAGATCAGTTTAACAAATATACAATCACAACTTAAACTACTTTTAAATGTTTTATCTGTCTATGGCTTTTTAATGACTTGCAACAATAAAGCACTTAACAAGTATATAAGTAACTTGAATAATAATAATAACACCATCTACATAATAATAAAATTACAACATGGCAATAACAATTTTATTGTTATTATTAATATTTTAATGGGGACAATATATAGCAACAACATCAGCAACAAGTCAAAACAACATATAACATTTAAAACAGAAATATTTAATGTCAATCTAAAATTGGAAAAATGTGTTCCAAAAAGCCTCGCGACCCCATGAGGGATTAAGCGGGTTAGGAAATGGATGGATGGATATTCCAAAAAGTAAATGCAATTTATAAATGTTTTAATACATCTACATTTATTTGATATTCTGAAAAATGATGTTTTATCAAATATCACGATTAATGGAAACATCAAAAGGATGTTTGAGGTTTTCGTTGATTAAATTATCTGATTAAAATAAACATGCCGTAAAAGAGATTCTTAATCTCTGTGGGATTTTCCTGGTAAATAAAGGTTAATAATAATAATGATATAAATAAGAAAGTGAAGCTTTTAAACAATGGCCACTCATTGACGAAAGCACGATGATTTTAGGTCACGTAAACAAAAGCTTAACCCCAAGTCAAACAGCTTCGATAGTTGTAATACTTTTAATGTAATTACACTTTTCTATCTTATTTTAAATTAAATGAATCCACATATATATATATATATATATATATATATATATATATATATATATATATATATATATACACCAATTTGGTGTTTTATGATCCACATTAGGGTTTCTGTCTCCACTTTGTGAAACACTGGTCTCCCAAAGGACCATTTGCTGTATAGATATATAAACTAAGTAAACAATAATGTTTTATGATGTACAATGAATTATGCACATTAAAGACCTTGACTGTGACTTGACTTCAATATATGAATGTACTGTTGAATGTATCTTGTTTAACGACTAACTGCATATACTAATATAAAAGTAAACACAAAGTAAAGTAATATAATTAAAAAAATGTCTTCCTCTGGGTGAAAGGAGTGTATTGTGAGCCTAAAGTAAAGGTAAACAGTAAACAGTTGATTGATCTAATTCTACTCGATGCCTTTTAAGTTTAGTCCAGCAGGGGACACTGTTTCACATGAGCCTTTCTCTTTCTGTGTTTCTCTTTTCATGGGTACTGTTTTACATAGTTTATCTGTTTGTACCAGCTAACAGTTTTGCACACAGTATGTGAAGAAGATTTGGATTTAATCCAGGCTCCGGGTACACTAAAATGGAGGGCATTATGTCAGAATGGGGTGATTGTCATATAGGGTTGTGTCATCTATTACTAACTATCAGAAGGACTATTTATTTCCCTCTGTTCAAAAAAGGCTTTGTTTGTGTAAAGGATGTTACAAGACAAATATAGCTAGAGAATCACATATGGAGAAATGAACAGTAAATATCCATTTTTTTTTTCAAACTGCCTCATCTCATTCTTAAATTTGCGCAGGCCACCACGGCATTAAGCTGAAAGACATGTACAGATTTTGTTTCTGATTTTGGTTCCGTTTAGCTTGATTCTGCTAGTAGCCCGGTTTTGAAAAGGATCCTGTAATAGCCACACATAATACAGTTTGGTGTTGGAGAAACCCTTGGAGAATCCTTTTGGTTCTCTGTAAATTCTGGATAAAAAAAAATAATACCTTGTTAATCAGTGTGGTATACATAGGTATCCAGTAACTACTATCAAAAAGAATTTGGACGTACCCAGAAAAAAAACATCAAGATACGGGTAAGGTAGCAAGTCACACTTGTTACCCAGATGTATTACAGCCTTGTACCTAAAAGTACACAGTAGGTACTTCCAAATACATCTTGAAGAGTATACCGACAGACCTGTGAAATACCGTTTTAGTTTCCTATCGGTCCAGTATAAGAAGTCATACCTCATGATACAGCCTGGTATCCATAAGTACTTTATATTGCCAACAGTATTCCTACAGGACCAGGCGAAAACCTTCACATTATAACGTAATCATCTTTATCTGTCATTGCAACTCTACATTCCAATGAAATTTGTCTTCTGGACTAGACCCATATCTTAAGGAGCAGTGGGCTGCCACGATGTGAGCATACTGGGGCTAAGGGTCTTGCTCAAGGACCCAGAGTGGAAGTCTGGTGGATTTGAACCGAGGTAAACACCCTGCTCTAAACACCAGGCAAGCACTCCCCTGTAACTTATATATTAACCTGTATATCACCCTTTAACTTCACTGACAGTCCATGGTAATAAGTCATACCTCGTAATACAGGTAGCTTTGTGTAATTATTTGGTGTATGTTGTAAGTAAATCCCTAGAGATAGATAGATAGATAGATAGATAGATAGAAGATAGATAGATAGATAGATAGATAGATAGATATAGATAGATAGATAGATAGATAATAGATAGATAGATAGATAGATAGATA